>NW_027192458.1:0-149806 GCF_041956645.1 Rasamsonia byssochlamydoides | reverse complement strand
AATAATAATAATAATAATAATAATAATAATAATAATAATAATAATAATAATAATAATAATAATAATAATAATAATACCTAGCTCTATGAAGCTATTCTAACAATATAGGCTAGATATAAGCTACTTACTAATAGGGCCTATTTATAATATATTTATAATAAGCTAGGCATAGTAAAATCCTCTTTATATAATATATCTTAAGTAGCCCATGATAGAAGTTTAATAACTATTTTTATTATAATTATTAAGATTACTTACTTTAAGAGGATTATATGGAAAAGAAAGGAGGAAGATAAGGATAATATATAAAGGTATTATTATACTTCTCTAAGGGTAATAGGTATTCATAGTTATTTATAAATGAAAAAGGAATATATAGTGGGTAGCTAGGCTTATACTTAGTTTTTTCTTTTTTATTCTATAAATTAACTTTAGCCTTTTTTTTTATATTTATATAAGTTTTTATAATACTATAAATTTATAGCTAGTTCTTACATAACTTCATATTTATACCTATATTACTAGATATAGTATCATAGTTTACTTTTCTTAATCTTTTTATTAATAATCTCTCATATATAATATTTATAATCAGCCTTATCTATATTATAGATAAAGAAATAGGCTTATAAGTTAATTCCCTTTATTTCCTTATATTTATAAAGGAGTAAGATATAGAATATATTAAGTAATTATAACTTAAGCTAGGAAAGGATACTTTTTATCTATAAGGTCTTTATAGAAATACCCTTTAAAGAGACTATATACCCTAAGAAATTAATTTTATAATATAAAATTAGTATTTAAGTAACTTAAGTATAGCCTAGTTTTATAAAGTTAAGCTAAGTTATATATTCTTTATATATTATTTTTTATCTTATAAATAATAATACTATTAAGATAAACTATTATAAAGATATTAAAGTATTTATAAAGAGCCTAATTAATATAGGCTTAGAAGGTTATAATAAGTATATTAGTTAGCCTAAAAGATATAACTAAACTTAAATAACCTATACTTAGTTTAAAAAGCTATAAGCTATTTATATCTATAAATAATGTGAATCTAGTAATATACATTATAGATATTAAGTTAAATAAAGATAATAACTATTATAAGATATTTAAAGGTTTTATTTAAAAAAAGGTAATAATATTATATTAATTATAAATAATAATTTAGTTAGGAGTATAATAATCTATATAGAGTTAAAGTAAACCATCCTTTTTTATGAAAAAGATAAGTAAGCCTATTAGAGATTTAGATAATTATATAAAACTTTTTATAAGATTTATTTCTAAGAATCTCTATAGCTTGATAAGCTTTATCTTAGATAAGTTGTATATTAGCCTAAAAAATAGCTTTATACCCTTTATAAGGTTGATAGTTATATTTATATTATAATATAAGGGTGGCTTAGCTAATTTTTCTTTAAAAAAGATATTTATAAAGTCTTTATATTTATTAAGTATCTAATTATCTTTATCCAGGTTTTTTATAAAGATTATATAAATAAAGGCTATATCTTCTATAATCTCCTTTATAAAGATTTCCTTTAACTCCTTTATTTCTAAAAACTTTTTATAATATATATCTCTTTAGTGGCTTATCTTATAATTAGGTTATATTATATAAACTATAGTAGCCCTAAGGTAATCTTTTTAATATCTAAGGTAATTACTATAAGTATAATAAGTAGTTTCTAATCCTTTTATAAATCCTAGACCAAGTAATATAATTATTATCCTAAAGTTCTATATAAGTTTGTAATAGCCTCTATATAAACCTATTAAAAAGAAACCCTAAACTCTTCCTTTTTTATAAATATTATTAAGATTAGATTTATTTCAGATCTTAAATCTATAAAGATCTCTTATTTAAGTCTTTATAGGAGCCTTTATAAAGGGGATATAAATAGTAATATTAATTTACTATATATAGTTACAATAGAACTAATTATTAGTTTCCTAAAGAACCTAGTATACTGAGACTCCATATGGCATATATGTGATTTGTGCTCAGAGAGACCCATGTATAGTTCCATAAACCTTCCATAACCTCCAATCATGTATGTGCCTTAGTGCATATGTGTCTCGCCTCATTCTTGATGCCTTAGGCTTCTCACACCAGGTTAACTAACTTATCTTTATATATATGAACTCTAGAGCACTATAGAATAAACCCCTTTTTCCCTTAAGTACGAATAAGGTAGAGGCTTATAATTTTAGTAGAGGATGAAATGATAGCTATTTAGGCTTATGGTAGCAAGGTTTTAGGTAAATAGACTTATAGTGAAAATGGTGACTAGGCCACGAGTTATACTAGTTAGGGAGGCATAATATACTAGGGGTAGGCTATCTTTTACCTAAAAAGGAAATCAGAATTACTTTAGTTAGCATAGTTTTTGTGATTTTACATATAATAATAATATAGCAAAAATAATAGGGGCTGAATAGATATGTTGGGTTCTATACCTATGTCTTACTAATTTAGTATGGCACTAAATTTTACAGAAAGACAAATCTTTTTTCATGAAATTTCATGAAAAAAGCCTGAAATTTCAGAAATTGAAATTTCATTACCCATCCCTACTCTGGCCCTCTGGCATGGCCCCACTAAGGTATCCAATGAACAAGTGGTTCCTAAGTTGTTATGTTCATATGCACCTCCTCAAGATAACAGCTCGTGCACCACTAAGATCATTGTCATCTTGAGGGTATGGTTGCCAGATATTGATAGTGAAATCACTAGAATGTAATAGCTGGCTTGCTAATGTTTGGGCCATACATACCACACGTTGAGCCTGTGCTAGGTCTCCGCACTCAAGAATGGCAAGTCTTGTCCCTAACTTGAATGCCAAGGAAAGCAGCCGAGGATAAAAGGTATCTTGTCGTTCTATATCCCCCACATTCAACTCTGACGAATCTGAGAGAGCAGGTAAAGGGGGAACAAGGGCTAGAGTCGGTTCATAGACACGGACACTGCGTGCAGTTGTGCCATTCTTCAAGTCAGAAGGAGATATGTATGGTGGGTTAGAGATAAGGACGTCCCAGCAAAGACTCGGACTTAAAATTGAGGATCCACTTTCATTGATCTGTCCTGATGACAGGTCACTGAGCACATCCTCCAGCTTGGGACCACGAATGTCTTGAAGGCCCAGTACATCTGCTCGTCTGAATAGAACCTCATTTCTAGCACGGCCGGATAGCAAACCACGTTTCAAATTGTGTTCTAGGTTTTTTTGAGCTAGCTTGATAGCTCTGGTACTGACGTCAATGCCCATGATAGTCAAATCTTTGACATGGGGGGCAAGAAGTGCATGTAATAGAAGAGATATGCACCCAGAACCAGTACAAAGATCCAATATACGTAATGGTCCGGCTCGTGTAGAATACTTGCACCCCATGTCATTTAAAATCAAATCAACGGCATGGAATGTGTACAATTCAGTTTCGACCCTGGATAATAAAGAGGTATTAGATCAAGTCACATAAAAAAATCACAAAAGGAGAGAAGAACAAACCGTGGGATCAAAACACCTTTCCTGCAAAGGATTTCCAGGTCTCCAAAGGGCTGGTCCCCCAGAATATATTGCAGTGGCTTCCCTCTCGCGCGCTGAAAGCACATCGATTTAAGCTGACGCCTCCATTCTGTACCTCTGGGACTTTGTTGTTGTCTTTTGATAGAATCGGCAGCAAAATCATTGATTGCTTTCTCTCGAAGCCAGCGTAATTCATTTTGAGCGGAATCAAGGGAACGACACTCCTTGAGCAGGACCGGCAGTAGAGGGTCGCGCCGATAAGCTCGGAGAATGAGTGATGTAGGAATCCTTGGCATGGGCAGAGTAAAATTAGCCGTCAATGAATATCATACAGCCCAAACCCATGTCCATATTGTTAACACTGATAGGCTTAATTATTATTGTTGTTTTTTTTTCCTCTGATATCGTTCCCTCCATGCCATGCCAGAACCTAACCATGCTGACTAAGCAAAACTACCCAGGTACTTAATTACTCAGTACCTGATCGACGAGCCTACCTACGAGCCTACCCTATGAGCCTATAGGCCTCCCTATATGCTGAAGACTAGCCCATTAGGCTGACATCTATTAGATGCCTCTGAGGAGCTCCTAGTGGTCACCTAAAGCCTACTAGATGTACCTATCTCTAAGAAGCAAATACCTATGACCTAGAAAACCTTCTAGGGCAGAGATACACCCTTATATCTACTAAAAAAGTATTTTACCTATTTAATACTATAAATTATGATATATTGCTGCTATATGCTCTGCTCTAGCTTAGAACTAAGCTCCTAAGGGAGCCTTATTCTAGTTAGGTTTATTATCCCTAGTAGTAATAGATGAAATAGAGTATAGGGGTAATACTGTTTTACTATACTACAACCCTACTATTTAATGCCTCCTACTAGTTAATTTAAATTAGTTAGGATCCTTTCTAAGACTAGGAATCCTAGATTATTTACCTATCTTTCTATATATAATTTAGTAAGGCTAGTTATTTGTGTGGCTTTAAAATTATTAGTCAGCTAGATAGGCCCCTGGCATGGCCCTTCAGGAGCTAACATTAGGGTAAGGAATGCAACAACAACAACAATATCAGTACCTGATCATTCAAATATGCACATACATATGGAGTAAATAATAATGACTTATGTTGCCACTATGCATTGGTCAAGAACTGTGACAAATTGGAATCGACCGTGCTACTCTTGTCACAGCCACTTGAGTATCCATGTACTGTATGTATGTACATGTACTGTACATACATACCTCATTATAAGTATAGAGCACCAGCGAGCGTGGGGTTTGTTCTCTTTCTTTCTCTTTCTCTTTCTCTTTTCATTTTCTTTCCTTTTCCTTTTACTTTTCTTTCTTTTTTTTTTTCGTTTGCAGTTTGATATTTAAAACTTCCAGGACTTTGCCTATGTCTTCAATTGATAGCTGATCCGCCAGCCAATCCCTAAAATATCAGTCGTCTGGTTGAATCAATTGCTGTTTCTGCGTGCTAGTTCTAAAACTTAGACTACCCAGGAAATATCGTGCTACAAACAAAGATTTCTGAGGTACAACCCCTAGATCTCTTGTCCTAAATTTGACCATTCAAGATATACAGTATGTACAAGAGTACAACTGTTGACAGTGTCTCCCTGATGCATATTTGAAAGACAGCAAGATGCTGAGAAAGAAAAAAAAAAGACCAAAGATTTGGACCAAGGGAGCCTATGACCTCTCATACTTACGCAGAGGTTGGATATGCGTCGACACCCTCATATCGCATAGCAGTCTATGGTATGTTAGTATCACCGCCGGGTTGTATCGAATTGCTATGAACAGAAAAAAAAAACCAAGCAAAAACATGAAAGCCATTTCCAAGAACCTAGACAAAAAATCACAAGAGATTTGAAGAAATATAAACACAAAATCTAAATAGCCAGCAGAAGTCCGGCTCCTGCGATTCCAGCAACTAGATGTCTTGGAACACTTGTCGGCATAGTTGCCGCAGCAGTGCTAGTAGCGGATGCAGGGGCTCCAGGGAACACAATGCCGGTTCCTGATGGGCCTCCGATCCTGGCACCTCCACCCCCAACTACGACCGACGTGACTGGATTGGAAACTGCAGTGGCATCGGGTACGGCGGCCGTGCCCGTTCCGATCTCCAAGATGTTGTCCTTTGTCGAGTTGAAGTTGGTTTTTGCTAAGGAGATTTCGTTGTTCGCGAGATCATACACTACGTATGCACTGCGTAGGAAAGTATCTCCCAGGACTGCGGTACTATCACCTGCAGGAGCAATGCCAAACACGCATGCCGCTGTGCCATCGGAGAAGGTAAGCCCGGATCCTGTGTCCAGGACGAGTTCATTGATATCGACTGGAATTGAAGGGCCGGAAAATGTGAAGTTTAAGGCGATATCCTGGTTCATCATCGAGCATGGGACGTAACCTGTTCCGCTTGAGGAGTCGTAAGTCACCTCCAGGTCGTCGTAAATGCTCTGGACCAGCGAATCCGGAAGATATGTCAGGCTACTTCCAGAGTCGAGGAGTACGGCAGCTGGGAGCGAATCAGATCTGTATGTATTACTGGTCGTGCCATTACTGAGCGCAAGTCCAGTAAGTGCAATGATGAACTCGACATATTGGCCGTCCTCGCGCTGGATAGGCAATGTCGCCAGCTCACCAATGAATTTTTCGGTATTGACTCCGCCAAAAAGAATGGACCCGGTGCTGGCTTCCAGATCATTTAACCACAGACTATATGCGTTAGAGTTGATCAAGCCAGCATCAACCATAGCCTGGGGTAGATTTGCATAAGCGGATTTCCCGTTCCGATTGACTTGTACTTCGTTGGCGGTATATCCAATCCCCAACACACCCTCTGCCAGAGAAGAGAAGCGATTTATCAGTTCCGAACCATCGCTACAGATCATGTCAATTGCACATACCTTGGGAGGTTGACGAATAACCCACCCCGAATTGGAAACCCTTTAGCGTCGCTCCACCGATTGTAAGCGTGTCAGTAACGTAGTCGCCGGATGCACCAGATCCATCTTCGTACGAGATGTTAAAGTCTGATGAGACAAACTTGTACGTTGACGAAGAATTGGCGTCGTACGTCCCCGATACGGCACAAAGATCGCCTCTGCTTTTACAGAGACGGGAGCTGGCAGCATTGCACCACAAATCGCTGCTTCCAGTATCGAGCGTTAAGCGTAGTTGTTGCGGAGGCGTTCCGAGTGTAATGTTACAGAAGTATAAAGTTTCCTGTTTGTGTCAGCAACCCAAGGTTACGCAATCCGGCATACCAAATTCAACTAGACTGTTGGGTACAAATGGACATCAGGCGGGACATTCTTATTGGAGCCATACCTCGTTATCGAGTGACTGGCTAACCGTTTTGCCCCTTTTTCTCCTCACACGGTCTCTCCCAACTGGATCAGATACATGCTTGCGCTGAATATCTAACCCTACGACTGCCGGCACATCTCTCTTGCGGAGCCACAGAGCTTCCCCAGAAGGGAAAATAAGTAATGCTAGCAACAGGAGTGAAGCGCCCCGCATGGTGTGGAACCGGATATCGAAGGAGTATCCAGCTCACTGAGGAAAAACGAGGGTCAGTTCGGGTAGTGAACTGAGGCGATGCTGTAGGCGCGTAGGGAGAGTGGTTTGGAAGCGTTTGTTGTAGTTTCTATGCACAGAAAGAGAAAATTGTAGGAAAGATTATTATCGACATAGGTGGCGAGAAAAGATATAAATGACCAAACTTCACAAATATTCAATTCCAGGGCAAGAAAGCGCTTACAAGCGCGTCGTCGGGGGCCATCGTCCTTTTTATCATTGTAATGATTTCTCAGCGAATCGGCCCATTCGGGGTTAAGCGCTGATCCCCACTTGGCTTCTGAGTGAGTGGTCCAGCCCTGTCCAAGGTATCCCTCGTCATCGTCATGATCCCAAGAACTGTCACAGGCTCACAGCCTGTCAAACTGGTGCAGACTCAGCCCCGTGGCTCCGACGTGCCACCGCCCCATCTTCCACGCGCAGGTTGCTGCGAACGGCCTGAACGTCCGGGCAGCCGGTCCATTGCCCAGCATTTCCGCCTCGTCGCTTTGAAGCTTGAATTTCGTCATGACAATGATGACTGGAAAGTTCAGAAAAAAAAAAGACTGTGAATCGACCAAATCTAGGGGACCATACAGGTAATAGTTACCTGCGTATTGGATATGATTACAATACGAAAATTCTTGCAGGATATCGCGGCTATCGATGGTTGGTAAGAAGAGGTACAGTACGGAGTCCATACAGTAATTATGCACAAACATACATTGCTGCTCCCATTCCGTACATACTCGCCCCAAGCCTTGATATGTCATTATTTATTAGTGTCAGTCGTTTCCTTTTCATGTAATCGTATCGAGCGTGTAACTTGGACTCCTTTCCTTTACTTGGCCGTTCAAGGAGTGAATGATCAATTCTGGTATGTCAGTATACAAAAATATATTATGCATGACCCTGTAAAGATCTCACTTGGATGCTTGCAGCAAACCCTTGCATGTGGATTACTGAGTACTCCGTAGTCTATGCCAGTACAGAGAAAGTCTGTGTGGCTCGACGGCGTGATGACGTGGAGGCTGACGAGTTCCCGGAGTAAAAATAATAATAGAACAAGGACGCGTAACGTTGAAAGGAGTCACAACTGGCCAACCTCAACAACCTTGGTGGGCCCAGACCGATTTCGGTAGGTACGGAGTACTTTCTTGCGAAAATATAGCTGCTTAATAACCGTCTTCTGAATAAGCACCCGCCGCTTTTACTCCCTCTCCGACAACACAGTGACACCCTTGTGCTCCCGCATTACTCCCGTTCGCTCCCCCTCATCTCCCGCCTGCTCGGGCGCTGCTCCTGCCGGCTCCTGCATAATCTCCCCGGCGAGCGCGACCTCCTCATCGACGACAACGTCAGCTTCCCGGGCCGCCTGAGCCGCCTCAGGCCTGATGCTGCAGTTCCCGATACAACAACTAGGCAGATCCTAACACATTGAATCTTTGTCCTCGGGCTCCGGGGTATTTCCTACGTTTTCTATTTTTCGAACCTCGAAAGAGTTGCGGACAAGAATTAGGGTGCGCAGTCATCATGGATGCTGATGAATGCTTTCGAGCATTAGTACAATGCCATGCGGACCATGCTTGTCGAAACGCCGCAACCCTAGAAGTCCCATCTCTGCAGACTGCCGGGAATTTAGGGATTACGACAATGGATGATTTGTCTGGACCCCGGATTGCCAGCTGATTTGCTCAGAAGGCAACAAGGAGCCTCCCCAAAGACGAGCTCGCCCAGTTACTCGAGTTTTTGAAGGCCCCGAAAGCCGGCTGGAGCCACACCAAGGAGCAATTACACCAAGAGTTCACGGAGAGGCTCGAGAACTTTTATTCTACCGAAGTACAGGTTTCTGGCCAAGGCCGCGACAGGCTTGCTAGCCCAGGGGGGCCTGAGGATGCCGATCTAGGGATTATCTTGCGTCTTCAGAGTGAGGAAGATGCTATTGGTAATTTCTGGGATCCTCGAAGTGCGACAATTAGATTACTCGAAGAGAAGGGAATCAGCGACGAGTTCACTTTCGGATATGACTAGCATTGGCGAGCAGAAGAAATATTCCATGGCAGGACCACCTGCCCTGCGGAGCGATGGAGCTGAGATTTCAGGGCTCTCCATGGTAAAGTGTCCACTGATATTCTGGAAATCTTACCATTGCCGTTCCTTATCACTGGATCCAGCTGCACCCGAGAAAATCTTCGCAGAAACCTCAGCAAAGCACCCAAATGCTTAGAAATTACGATTGTAGCACCCATTGGTGTTTTGAAACTGGACCTCGATTTCAGGCGTGGTACATTGAGTCGCATTATTCTCCACGTTCACCACCCATGTTCTGGGTTCTTCTCTAACGCAAAGAGCAAGCCCGGAATGGCTGCCCAGATTGACGCAGGCATCAACTTTTTTTTTTCTATGGTTGACAGGCAGGAAGGACGACACTGATTCCTTCGGTCGAGCGTACTCTCAACGCTGTCCCCGTTCCAGAAAGGCTGCACCACTTTCTGAGATGTATGCCTATGTCAAGAAGGAGCGCGAAGAACAGAGACTGCTGTATCTGGCAGAATATGCACCTTGTTTTCGGAGCTGGACCGGCAGATACTTGCGGGAGGATCCGGCTGCTGTTCTTTCGAGAGGAGATTACCTCGCCGGCGCGGCCGTCAGGAAGATCGTCAGAAAGATAAGCATTGCTCATCAGAGACGTTCAAAGAAGAACTCGACTGCGGCAAATAGCAACAAATCTTTGGTTTTAGGCCCTCCAAAGAATCGAGGCCTCAAGGGTCAGCATCGGAAGGCCCCGCGAGACACCAGGGCTCCTACATCTGCCGACGATAAATATCAACAGGAGGCGGATGAGGTGACTCCAATGACAATCTAGGCTAACAGCGACAAGGACGCTGGCGACGACCAAGCTTTCCAAGCAGTTCCTGTCCATCGCTAGTCTGTAGACGAGGCGGCTCCGATGACCGTCTGGCCCGACAGCGACAAGGAAGCTAGCGACCATCAAGCCTTCCAATTCCAAGCAGTTCATCGCCCGTCCATAGACGAGGTTGATATCCCCATACCGATCAACGATCAGTACGAAGATTATAGTGACCGAGGAGCTTCTTCTGAAGTTGAGAATGAGGCAGACGATGACCATACCTCCGGCCCAGTTCTGTTCCATAGAAGAACGGCCGTACTTGGGTCTGGAGTTGTCAAGCTTATTGCGCCTTCGCGTCACATTCTGTTACGATTCCGCCTTGGCAACAAGGTGGCAAAGCGGATCCTAGGGCTGGCAAAGGACCCGACGATTCATTTCTCTCCCCAGGAGGTCGATCTTCGTATTGACGACCACATCATATACCGGAACCCGATTGAACGACTGCTGGCGTCAGTAGAAGGAGCCGAATGGCTCATCCAGATTGTCCATGAACTAGAAGCTCTTAAGGAAAGCTGGCCCCAGCAGATGACTCAGAGCGGCAATCTCCGGGAGACGAGCTTGCAGTACCAACCCAAAATAGCCATCTCGGGACTAGCTGGAAGAATGGTGAACTTCAGAAGCTTCGCCTCGGCAGCATCTTTCCATGCACTCAGATGAAGAATGGGACTAAGATGGGCAGAGTCTGCTTTCGAGGCATACAATTGCTTATGCCCGAGGTAGCTGACTTCGATACTGTCTTCGTTCAGTGCGACGTGGCCCCGAATGGTTCATGCCATTCCAACACGTGTGTTACCAGTCTTCGTGAGGATGATCCTGCGAATCGCCTTAGTATTAAGCTACGGTTCAACTCCAAGGTAGACAATGAAGAGAAGGAACTGTGGGCAATTCTCGGAGGCGAATGCAACACATGAACTTACTGGTTGACTTGGAGGGTAAGGATGAGGGATGGACAGAATGGCAGCCTCAGCGATTCCTCGACAGGAATAAGTGTCGAGGGAGGATGAAAATATCCTATACAACTTGAGGTCTTTATTCGACAGCCTCTCCTCCTAAGCGTTGGTTTGACCCATAATTATCTTTGTCATCTCCAGTACTAAGCAGATACTGGTCATTCATCGAGCGCTTAGAACTCGGGAAACCCGTAATCCGGGGCCAGGGCCACCTTTCAAGCAAACCATGTACATTACAGACAGAATAAGAGAACGTCTTTGAACCGTCTCCGTGGTGATTGCTGTGTTGTGATACCTAATACTCATGTAAGCCGCGCTCTTCTGCCTTCAGCAGGCATCAGTTATGAAGCACTTCCGACGAGTTATTGGAATCATTTGCAGATTCGATAGAGCAAGTTGCCGCTTCAGCAGCACTCGACAATCAGAATTGAGCACGGCTGCATATGACCACAGAAATTTTCTGTCGGACGTGACTAGATATCTCGGAGAACTCAAGATAGCTCTGCTTTCTGCATCATCCAACTTTGAAAGTCTAATTTTTTTTTCTTTTCACTCTGCAGCAGCATGGGAAAGCGACTTCGCTCTTGGGAACAAACTGACAGATCTAGATGTCCCCTGGGCTGAGCTGCCACTCTCGAATCCAAGATGCTGCTGGAGCACTGCACGGCACTCGAAAAGTTATGGTATTGCTCTGGTCGCCCGCTCACCACCCCGTTGACCGGCAATGAACCCCATGCTGCCGACATCCTCAAGGCTCTGGAGCCGGCGTGGCGGATGCTCAGGCAAGCGCGAGTTGACGCGGGCTCGGAGTACACAAGGCCTTCAGAATTCAGACTGATTGAATCACTCGAGGGTTTCGAAAGGCTCCCTGACCCCGAGCGCAGGACGGTCTACAAGAGTCAATACCCTGAAAACCTCCCGGATCATGGCAAAATCCTAGTCAAGCTCATGTTGCCGACACTGCGAACCCTTAAAATCTGTTCAATCAGGCACTGCCGTATGAAGCTGTCCTCAACTTAGCGGAGCAGACGGCAGTCGGCGAGTTTCCCAGTCTTCGCCTGGTTGACTTAGCGGAACACCGGTGGGAATCAGGGGATGAGGCCGGGATTGGTCCCGATATTGGACAGGCGCGGTTGGAGACCATTCGACGCTCCTTGAGAAAGCGGGAGTGGAAATCAGAGGGCTTGAGAAGTTATCCCATCGGTTACATGTGCTGTGAGACGGCGAGGCACAACACCCATCGTTCCAGGCATCCAAGCTCGTAGTCGATAGCGATGATACTTACTTTCTCGCCCCCTTAAATGTGACCACTCGCGTTGCCTTCTCAATATTCCTGGGCTTCATGTACCTACCTACCTAATCTGTACTTTGTAGGAATGACCTCCAGAAGGTCAGTGTGTGGCGCATGTGGTGCCTGTCGGGCGGTCCCAAACGTGCACCAGCTGCACATAACTTCAGTGATATAAAAATATTAATCCCGCGGAGCCAAAACAAGGCGGGTTTAGCTCAGTTGGGAGAGCGTCGTAAGTTCTTGTTGATTCTCTACTTTGGCAAACTACAGAGTATTAACTAAATTACAGAGACTGAAGTCAAACTTCGTCAGTAATATCTGGAGGTCGTGTGTTCGATCCACACAACCCGCAACTCCTTTTTTGCTAATTATCTACTGCCTTTTTTTAATCTGGAGGTACTCGGGATAAAGCGAAACTTGCGAACCGGGTTTAAATTAATTTGGGGCTTTTTTTAACCAAAGAAAGTCAAATCAAGACTAGATATGAGCAAGAGGAGGAAACTATAGCCGGGAGCTGATGTTCGCCAAGACTACCTAGGTACCTAGTTGCATTCAATCCTTCTGCCTTCGCTCCTGTCGGCTCCTGTGGACTGTGAGCTCTCTCATGCCTCCCGGCGGAACCTGTCATGTGACCAAGTAAAGCGGCGATGCTCCCGGTCAGGGATGGAAATGGCATTCAGTAGGCTGCATTTTAGAGCACAACTACTCCGTATATAGGTAGAAAGTACAGGCGCTTACTCCGTACTTGAACCTTATGTAGCTGTACGGAGTACCAGGTAATAGCGCCCTAGCTGCTAAGAGTACTTTAGGAGGTAATTCAACGGGCCATTTCGAGTGGATTTGATCTATTTTCGACGGTTGATACCTGGCAACTTTCTTACCACGTAAAAGCGAGAGCTGATCTTCTCATCATGTGTATTATTATTCTGCATAATTGTACCACTGCCTCCCGACTATATCCCTGCTGATACCGTGCCGGCGATTGCTTTTGATTCCAGTTGCAGCACAACCAACGCGTCAGCGCTAACAACCCTCATGTGAATGCAGGTCATTCCATTTGCGGTACGGAGTACACTTAAGCAAGTTGAATCGAGTTTTTGCCCAGCTTGGTATAGTTGACGCAATTCGGTTATCTGCAGCAGGCCGTATTACTACTTTCTACTGCATCATCATAAATCCTGCGAGGAGATTCTTAAAAAAAAAGAATAGATTGGCCGACATTCGATGGTTGAAAGAGAACATGCCACAAAATCAATAGCATAAGGTTCGCGCTTGTCAAAATAGGTTTCTATAAGGGTAGAAGGTGTGACTCCTGACGAACCGAGTCTTGAACCGGCCATGCCTTCCCATGACAGCGGAGTGTGATGGGTGTCGAACTTCTCCATGTGATGAAGTATCAAAGGGACTTGGGTTACTATGGCTATGCACACACAACTATAGATAATATATGTCAGTGGTATTCTAGCAATGGTACCAGTCATGTGCCGTAAGAATGATATCTGCTGTTTACATACAAAGAAGCACCTAGTTGTCAGCGAATCTTGTTTAGATCACCTGTCTTGTAGTGAAATTGAAAGATCTTGGATCAATAACCCCTTCTATTGTGCTAGCTCTAAAGTCACCGAATGTAGTAGCCTTTAACAAAATATGCCATCAAATTGCTAAAGGGAGCATGGGGGAGTCACTACAATATTGCCCCTGCGGATGATAGCGATGAAACGTCCATGAAAACCGTTGATATGCTGCATTGACTAAAGCAGAAAGAAGCCACAGGGCCAGATCTTGCAGAATACATATACATCCACATGGTAATGATATGGCTCAGTTAGCAATAGTCTGGTTCCGCGCTAACTGCAATGTTATCATTATCCTAATAACTCAGGATGACATACAAAATGCAAATGTCAGTTATAGCCACAGAATTAAACGCAAACATACCTGAGGGGCTGCAGAAGAAAAATGTATTGATCAAAAGTTAAGCGCGAAGTCCCTCTCCTGTCTCAGCAGCATCTGAGTTCTGAAGCCTAAATGAGCACACAATCGTGAATCATGAACTCTGCATAGTTCAGAACTGCGAGTGTCATCTACAAGCCCAGAGCGGACTTCACCGACTGCATAGTAATATCGGCATTTGCGCGAGCTTTTTGAGCTCCCATATCCGCTATCCTATCAAGATAGCTGGCATCCTTTCCCATGATATCACAGTACCTTTCCCGGATATCTCTCAAATAATCGCTCAATATTTTGGCGACATGCTCTTTCAGAGCTTTGATACCGGCCGACTTGAATTCCAGGGCTATTTCGTCACAGGATCTCTTATCTGAGTCAATATGACTCAAAATTTCGATCAGATTCGACACCCCCGGCCGGCGAATCGGGTCGTAACTGATACCTGCTTCCGAATCCGTGAGTGCCAGTTTTATCTTCCTGTGAATCTCTTCCGGCGAGTCTGTGAGCAGAATCCTGGAGCGTTGATCGACATCTGATTTGGACATTTTTTGAACTGGATCTTTTAACGACATCACTCGTTTCGCTGGCGCTGGTTTCGAGAGTAATGGTCAGAGGTCTGCAATATTTAACTGATACACAGGTGCACTCACAAATCAGAGCTTCTGGAGCAGGGAAAACCGGACCGTAAATGTGGTTGAAGCTGTTCGCGGTATACCGTGTAAATTCAATATGTTGCTTTTGATCATCTCCAACGGGAACATGAGTAGCTCTGCGCAAAGTTAATGTGAAAGGATTCCGAAAGCGTAGCGGCCAAAGACTGACCTGTGTACCAATATATCTGCCGCTTGGAGAACGGGATAAGAAAAAAGCCCCAGCCTTAGCTTGGACTTTGCGCTTGAATGTTCCAGGCTTGTGTCTTCAGGTAATTGAAGCTTACTCTAAAGAACGTCAATACAAGGATATGACCTCTTCTAACGATCGGCGCCATCTTTCTCAACTTGTCATCAATATGAGCAACGCACTTTCCACTGAGTCATACGAGAAAGATAACCCATTGAAGCCACTGTACACAAAATCCACATCAACTCCGCATGTGCGGGCACCTAAGCAAATGTCAGTGGACGCCGTAAAGCCGAGTGAGATTTCCAAAAAATAAGAACAAGGAGGTTTTAAGTTGCATACAGCAGATTGATAAAAGATAGTGGACCGGCTGGGGTCCAGACCTATCGCAAGAAGCATCGCAAAAGTTTGTTTTCGCCATTGATGCAGGCGGGTAGACTCTTGAGGGACTGTCAATGCGTGTAGATCAACAACGGAGAAAATTAATTTGCTTCCCTCTGTTGCAGAGTCTTGTAGCCGTACCCACTCACGTAGTGCCCCCAAGTAATTTCCCAAGTGTGGTACTCCTGTTGGTTGAATACCGGAAAAGATGATACTTTGAGGAGTTGAGGTTTGGGGATTTCGAGACGAGCAGAAGAGCCGCGACTGGAGAGGGAGCAAGACGGCGGCAATGGGTTTGCTGTCAGTGATGCCAGTTTTTGGGCACCGTAAACAATATATCGGTGACTTGAAGGTCTTAGCAATCATCGTGCTCGCTGAACGATACGCAGGAATAGTCACAGATTGGTAGGTCTAACCGTAGAGAAAACTACAACCAGAGGAATACTGTAAGCATCACGTGCACATCCGCTACTTTTTTGGAAGAAAGACGATAGCACTCTTACCTTAGTCCTAACCGAGGCACTTGGAAATCTGCATCCAGTCCTATTGGTACTATCTATGAGCTCTTTTTACTGTACTGATGGAATGCATCAGGAGTTCCATGAGGCAGAAGCACTAATTTTAGCCCAATTGACAATTATGGATGACCCAGTTGAAACTCTTGACTCTTGTTTCGAAGCTTTTAATACAACCTAATTCTCAAAGAAACGAACAAATTGTACATAGAACCATCACTGTAATAATGCAGTCTTGTGAATACAAAGGGAGAGAAAAGGGGGAAGGGCTTAGAGACATAAAAACTTCACGAAGCTCAACCCTTGCGGACCTGAGTTAGGGGACTTTTACTATTTAAGAACCGTTCGCTTCTCAGGAGCTCGGATATCGACCTCTCTGTCTTCGCATCTTTGCGCTGACCGAATTGTGAGAAGTAAGGTTCGAGGGTCTTCTTAACGTCCTCTGCAGTTGCGTCCATTGCCTTGCCAACATCTATATCATACATCAATGGTCAGCGACAGGTCGTGTATCAGCGCAAATAATATCAGAACAGAAGAGACTTCATACCGAGGCTGTCAAATTCCCACACATTCGCCTTCATGCCAACACCGTAGAATGCATGCTTTCTTAGGAACGCAAGCCAGACCTGCACCGTATCGGGATGTCCGTCCTTGATCTGTATCAGACGGCGCAGTGTTATCCGCTCGAAATTTTCTTGGCTCTTCTTGTGAACAAAATTGCTCCGGATTACAGTCCAGCGTTCGACAATACGTGGTAAGGGGACAGGACCGGATACGGGGAGTTTGAGATAATAGGCAGCACGTATCGCGAAATCGGCAAAGAACTCAAGATTGCGTACACTGTAGGACCGAAGCTGAAGATCGCAGACAGGCAAACCGTATTCTGCCTTTCTACGTAAAGGCCGTAAATAGATCGCCTGAACACTCCTGGGCAATCGAACTTTCTGGCCGACCTCATCCAAGCGTTCCGCCCTATCAATTAAGATGAGCCAAAAACAAGGCCTCCGTATTTTAAACATATCAGAGCGACTAACCAGGGCTTGATTTGCAAATTTGTGGTCTGTGTTGGTTCCGTTTCGCTGGACAGCGTGTCCGTCAGTACAAGGCTTGTCCATTCACATGGAGGAGAGCCTACCCTAAGGACGATCTTTGAAGCTCACTGACAGTATGCAACCTCTGCTCGGTATCAGGAGAAGTGCTCGCTTCACTGGAAGTTGCAATTGCTCGAGAAGAGACGGCCACCTGAAATTGTCAGCATCCTCAATGCACTAAAAGAGTGCTCGGGGCCCGATACTTTCACCTGTTGTCTCACCCCCCAGATGGGGCGAAAGCACAAGCGTGAGAGCATATTAGGATTATAAATCGAGAGTTTCAGATCCCTTCATTCACTGGATCTGTATTTGATCAGGCAATGTTGAGAATTACCATCTTCTCTGCTGAGAAATCCGGAACTCCAAATTCCAGCGGATCTTTTAGCTCACCGCCTTACATTCTGCCGGTATCCCAACGTGGGTACTAACTCCACCACTAGCCATAACAGGCGAAATTCACCTCGACCTTGGAATCCATTGCAACAAGCCATTCTGAGGTTAAAAGAAAACGGACAGCCTCTTCTCTCTTGCTCGAGAAATTTACAAATTCAACTCATTCTGAGGTTAGGGCTCCCTGGTATGACTTTCCACCTGACTTTTGCTACACCAAAAAACTAGGAGACCAAAATCTAGAAAGCTCGTTGGTCTCGTGAGTAGGTCCCAACTGGATAGGTATTTATGAGAATAAGGCCGGGGAGCTAGCTATTAGTTTCCACAGTCGGAGTAAGGCCGCATTGTTTGAAAAAGGTATTGTCGTTCCCTTTAACATACGAGTCAAGTCAAAGAAGCTGCATTGCCGGATTTTGACCGTGACTGGGACATCCTTTATACTACCTTCAAGGTGCTAAGATCGTCTCTTGCTATTTTAGACAACCGAAAGCTTAAGAAATTGGTCATAATCTCTTTCTGAATCCCTACTTTTCTGCCACCAACCCACCTGCAGTAAGCGTTATCTACGAATAGCAGGTGCCATGGCCGATTTACTGCAGCGCCGTTCAGTCTTTTCACAAGCCGAGGAGGCGGCTCAGTTCCTGAGAAAAGGCCTAGAAGGAGCGCTCCGAAGTCCGAAGGTTGCTATTGTTTGTGGTTCTGGGTTAGGAGGTCTTGCAGATACGGTACATGAGAAGCCCCGGGCTGAATTTGAATACACGTCCATACCCCACTTCCCACGGCCAACAGGTAGGCTTCTCCTTTGATAATATCCTTGCAATCATGAAATGAAGTATTTCTCCTTACACAACTAAGTTTCGGGGCACGCGGGGAAGTTGGTTTTCGGGTTCCTTGGGGAAAAGATACCAGTCGTGTTGATGGTCGGTAGAACACAGTAAGCTTCTCTCCCCTGTTCTGTCTGGATTACCAGTGACTTAAAAGGTTTTATGAAGTTACTACGAAGGCCATTCGATGGAGCGTATAACTCTTCCGATCCGAGTATTCAAGCTATTAGGTGTTGATATGGTAATATGTAAGCGAAAACGAGATTTTGATATGAAGAACTTGCCACATCTGACATAGATCACAGTGACCAACGCATCGGGAGGATTGAACCCTGAGTATGCTGTGGGTGATATAACGGTTCTGAATGATGTATGTATCCCATCTCTCAAAGCGGTTATGATTTCCCATCGTGCTTACGAATCAAGTAGCATATATTCCTGGCCGGTTTAGCTGGCTTGCACCCTCTGCGGGGTCCCAATGAAGAGGAATTTGGCATTCGTTTCCCTCCGCTATCAGATGCATATGATTTGGAGTTGCGCCGCTTCGTTCATGAAGCATGGAGGAAACTAAACACACAAGAGACAAGAAGGAGACTTCACGAAGGAGTTTACGCTTTTGTTTCTGGACCTAGGTAGGGCCATAGCCTCTGGAGATGAACCTCTTTGACCTTGTATTGACAAGTTGATACGTCTAGCTATGAGACACGGGCTGAATGCCGTATGTTGCGGCAACTAGGAGCGGATTTGGTTGGTATGTCAACAGTGCCTGAGATCATCGTAGCCAGACATAGTGGCATGCGAGTGCTTGCGCTCAGCCTTGTCACAAATAAGGCTGTCCTCACACCAGTCCCGCGTGGGGATGATCGTCTTCTTCAGAGGTCAACCAGAAATGATCTCAATGCTATACTGCAAGAAGGGAAGGCAGATCATGAAGAAGTACTCGAAGCTGGACGTCTCGCAGCCGTGGACATGCAGGTGAGTCTGGCAGCAAGGGTCCGTCCTAGTCAAGCAATGAAAGTCATACTGACCTGAGTCACAGAAGCTCGTCCGGCAAGTCATTGTGGATGTCTTCGAGCCAAGCGAACGAAATTGAGGATATCCCAGGCTTTACCGTTGCCAAAGTGAGGACAAACCTGCTGTGAACCTCGGATGACCGGCTGCACTGGCAAGAGTGCCTGATAGCCATTGTCCACTTTGAAAAGGCGTAGTCAAGAATTGATCAAAAGATTCATAGATTAGTGCCGCTTCATGTAGTTCCTCTACGCCGTCTTTTTGCTCGCAAGGCTTTATAATAGGCTTTCTTTCCGCTGGCTTTGGCAACCTGGATAGCGTTGTACCTTGCTTTGAATTTGCCGGATTCTCGCTCAAGAGCCATTGCCTCCTCAACAAATGTACTCTTCCGATCCCTCTTGGGGATGCGAGCGCTGAAGAATTCAGTAGGCCCTTCAATCACAGTGCCAACCTGAGAGAATTCGGGCGGCTTTGCCTTGCCGGTCTCCTTTTTGTAATGTCTTTTAGGATCCAGGACTGAACGCATTCGAAGCAACTGTAGGTCTCTTTTCAACTCGGGTGTCAGTTTAGTCTTCGGTAAATCGAACCAATCGGCACCGGCAGTTTGTTTCTCCTATGAGATTTTCAATCGTCAGTTAAAGACAGCTCAGTTATACGAGAGCAAAAAACAAAATACAAGTGATAACCAAAGGCTCAGAGTAACTATGAAAAAGAATATGAAACTCTCATGAAAGCAGGACAGCCCAGGACGGACTGAATATACTGCATCGAGTGCTCGAGGCAATGGAAATTTTCATCACAGCAACATATCAAACCAAAAAAAAAAGATCTGACTAACCTTGGCTTTTGATCTTGTTGAGGTTAATGCTTCGACAGACCAAAGTTTATCTGACAACTTCTTTTGAGAAGGATCAATAACCCGGGAACGGTCAACAGTGGCAACATCATCTTTCTGGTGGATGTAAGACTGGAGACCCTGACTTGAAGGGATTTTAGGAATCCTTTGCGTTCCATGTCAGCGAGACCTGAGTAGTCAACGTGCAAAGATGAGGGAAGCTTACTGTGGAAAATTAACATTATTATCGCCATCCGTCACCAAAGCAGAATTTGATGTATTAGAGGTTGAGGATTCTGATGATCGTAATCTGGTCTCTGCCTGTAGAAGAAGTTGTTGGATGTCATCATCAGTGAGAGTATCCTCTCGGGACACTTCAGTCTCTCTAGAAGACGAGGAGTCTAGCATGTCCTAAACCCAATAAGAAAAGTAAGTTTAAAATAAGGTAGAAGAATGGGATAAAGGCTATGACTGAGGGTTAAGACGAACCCCTTGACAGAACATGAGGAAAGAAAACAAAATTTCGTTGGAGTCTGGAAGAGATTTTTTATGTTGCCAAGCTATGCTATTTTAGCGCAGAAAAAAAAAGACCTTGGGATCTTCAAGTGGGGCCCGGGTTCAACAACTGGATAATCCTGAATTGTTATCAAAACCGTTGAGACATTATTTATTTCTTTATGCTAGTATTGTGCCAGTATTTACTCGCAAATAAATCAATTAATATAGCAGCCGCAATGCTAATGTGAAAGGTCACTGTGCCCTTCAAACTACCAGGTAGTAGGTAGTGTTTAGGGTTAGTCTAACTGACTTGGAGACGGGGCTTAACAGGTATTAATATTACCATGGTGGTGCCCCTAGAGCACAAGTTAGGATTTGATGCTGCATTTAATTTGCATATCTTCCCAATGCCATATATTGATATTGATAGTATAAATGGAATCTTTCTGGAATACTATAGATCTAATATTTGTTCTTTACAATGGTACAGTACGTATATGACTTATCCTCTCATCAACTTTTAAGGCCTGGTTACCATTTGTTAATATACACTTAGGTACCTACCTAGGATACCTAGCTAACAGATCTACTAACTAACTAGGTACCTAAATTAATAATGATAAAGAATCTAAACTTCTGATTTATTACTACAGAGTACAGTTTCATCCTGGGTACCTTCTTTTTGTGGCAGACCCCGCCCAGAGTCCACTAACCTTTTAGGTTTAGAGCCATCCCCTCTCACCCGCCTTTCTGCAACGTCACAATCAGCCACTGGCTGGAACTTCCATTTGCACCTGTCACGTCACATCACATCTTGCCTTGCCATTTGTTGTCATCCATCCATTCTGGTTACAAGCAGTGGCTCAAACCATCCATTGTTTATCAGACATTAGAGTCAAATAACAAGGGTCTTTACAGAGCTCCCAGGCACCCTTACCTCGGCTTTACTCTAATCAATCTTTAATGATTTTCAGCGACCGATACACCATCGTTTCTGCTGGGTGTATCTCAAGGAACCTTTGAAAAGACTTCATTCCGAATATTTGCATGTCTGATTGATCAAAAGGAGTGCCTGTCCCAATGGAGCAATCTTCCCAAACTGGTGGACAGCAGCAGAACAGGCAGCAGCCTGTCTATGACATCAGGAACGGCGGCCACTATGGTTCGTAGTCTGGTTTTCTTTGTTTGTCTTTCTGTTCATGCTGATATGGTCTGTTCCACAGGTGCTAGTGCAGCGGTATGTCGATTGTTCTTCCAGGCATTGAATCTTTATTGGGCAAGGGAATGATAGTTATGCCTTGCTCGAATTGGAATCAAGCTAGCATACTGACGATATAATGCATGATAGCTTTCTGCACAAGGGTATGCGCCAGTCCCAGAGCTATATACTGGCCCATGGGCAAATGTGAGAACGATCTGAGTAGTTCCAGAATCATTACCACCTTTCCATTTATTATAAGCTAAATCAATTATTCAGCCTTAATTATCTAATATTGACCATCATGCAGGTGAATCAAGGCCTTCAGGGCGCCTCTCGCGACATACTGACGACGTACTGGCAACACGTCATCAATCACCTCGAATCGGACAATCATGACTATAAAATCCACCAGCTACCCTTGGCGCGCATAAAGAAGGTTATGAAAGCTGATCCTGAGGTGAAAATGATATCTGCAGAGGCTCCGATATTATTCGCAAAAGGCTGCGATATCTTCATCACAGAGCTAACCATGCGCGCGTGGATCCATGCTGAAGACAACAAACGGAGGACTCTCCAACGGTCTGACATTGCAGCAGCACTTTCTAAGTCTGACATGTTTGACTTTCTTATCGACATAGTACCGCGAGAGGAGGCTACGTCGCATGCAAAGAGATCTAGTCAGGCGTCTGGAGCAACAAGCTCAGCTGCACCAACTTCCACGGGCGCTGGTGCCGGTCATATGCCGCCATCTCAGTCTGGAGTCCAACATCCCTCGCATCATATGGCCCCTCCTGACTACGGATCGCTTGGACAACATGCCATTCCTCAGGATCAAGAGTATAGGCCCCAACCGGGTATGTATCCTGGTGCTGTTCAATCTGATCCTGCGGCATATGGACAACCTCAGCCGCAAATGTTTGAAGGGATGTACGCAGCATATCCTCACCTTCCGCCACAGCAGGTAAGTTTCCATACGTTACTTTTAACACCGATGAATATCCTTCATTCCCATATGCTTGTTAGATTGCTACTATACATTGACTGACAGTTCCGACGGGTTGAGAAGTGATGACCATTTGATTTATTTATGTCACGCTTGCGGTATTCGGCGGCGGCAAAAAATTAACTTCAGGGGTTACAAAGGAATGGCTTTGGAGCTGAAGAGATAATGGGAGAAGGGGAGAAAGAGTCACGAAGTCTGCTAATAACCATTACTTGAATATTACTTTGGGTTTCCTAGCCAGATAAAATGACACAGATTTATATCCGCTTGAGCTAGCCGACCCGTTGTAATGTATGTACATTCTGTTTTAATTATGGACTTGTAATTTCACCTCATAAGGGTCTTATGCCTAACTACGACTTCATCCCAAACCTTGAAGAGAGCGCTGCGAATTTATCTGTCTTCACAGGGCTCTGTACTGTTCGCGTGAGCCTAGCCAATTGTCAGTGGAGAAGCAAAAAATCAGCTGAGTGCAGCACTCACTTTTCCAGCAAAATGGGACCATTCATAGCGTCAACCCGGCCATACTTCTTGTTTCTGGTCGAGATGTCGTAAAACTCGTCTGTATTGTCTGACTGCAGTAAGTTCACCGTTTGCTGCAGTTCATCGAGGTTCTCCCGCAAAATTGGCACACCAAGTCCGTCGACAAACTTTGAAAGGTATTCAACATCTTTAGCCAATGCTGCGACACCGTTTGGGTTGATCTTCTTGACATCCGGTGACAGGGGTAATGCCTAATATGGAAAAGTCAGCAGGTCGAGAATCTCGACCTCGAGGACGAATCTTCTCACCAGAATCATATTTGCCGCATGGCTAAGGGCGTCAAAATAAATGAGCTCCTTGATCTCTGTTGGGAGACCAAGTAATGTAGAATTCATAATGTTGGAGAGGAACCTAGTTAATGTTTGCATATAATTGCTCGGCTCGGTTGGCTCCGAAGGCGCCATCCAGTCATATTCTGCCGTCTCGATCAGATCATCAATCTTTGAATTGACCACTTCAAAGATACGCTTCTCCGCAGCTTTCTTGTTATTTCTGAACTTTGTCGTAGCGTTGAGAGAAATCGGGCCCCCTGTCGAATTCTGTGATCGAGCCGAAACGAGAAGAACTTCGAGTTCCTGGCAAGCAATCTCGAAATGTTCTAAGTTTATCAGTATCTGAACAATCTGTCCTAGATACTGAGAACTGAGACGCTCAACTAGAGTCTCACAAACTTCGTTCGAGAGAAGGTCATCCAATGCCTAGACTCAGTTAGCCGGGGCGATTTACCGAGTCTTTCCGCTCCCTACCGTTCTGAGAGTCTCATCGATCACATCGGGGTGAGGAAAATCATCATTAGAGAAGACATAGAACTGGTTCAAGAAGTTACGTATATCAATACAACATAGCGGATACATCTGCGAGAAAGGTAGTACACAGGGAAAACTAAAGATATTAGCCTCGAAAAGCAAAGAAAGAGTTTGTTTGGCGCATGTGAACTCACACTTGCTCATCTCGCGGCTTTTCCGGTGTATACCAGCTCACGTTGATGACCTTGTCAAACTCCTCCTGATTCTGAATTGGCATAGGCATGTAATCATCTGTCGATACAATCTAAAGATATGTCAGTCCGTATACTTATACCAGGGGAAAGCTGCCTACTTCTTGAAAATCTTCGCTGAATCGTTTCTTCAACAGCTCTGCATATTTTCCAAACAAGGTCAACAGAAAATTGTCAAAGACTCCGACAGGAAAATTCCACGTCTATGTGTGATGTGAGCCATTGAGCTGGATACCAGTTCATTGACGGGGGGTACATACGTCCATGGCTTGCATAAATAGCGCAATAAGATTTTTGATCTTGAGCAGACTTTCGGCATTATCGACTTCATGGAGAGCATCTGAAATCAGACCAACGGCTGTATGGCACATAGAATCCCAGAGTTCCTCGACCTATTGGGACCTCAGATGTGAGCATAGCCCTCAAGAGACCCTATAACTCAGATCAAATCTCATTACAACATACTTCGACAGGTGACCTGAGATCTGGAACCCTTTTCATCGTCGACCGTTCCACGATGGCGAAACCAGTCATTTCCTCCAGCAGCGTGTGCAGACTGGCGCCGTCTTCATCGATCAGAGTTATCGATGTCGGAAGCAGGAGGTCCTTTTGTCGTCGTCTCGTTGTGGCATATTCGGTTCTGAATTTATCCATCTGACCTAGGGACTGGTGGATATGTAAACACTCAAACAACGGTGTGAAATCCACCTGCAAATCATCGTTTTGAAGCAGGTCGTACTCCTCATGTTCATCTGAAACCAGCTCAATCGCCGAGTTGAGCTTGAATTGACCCAGGTAAGGAATTTTCTCGGCTTTTTCTTTCAGTCGAGTCTTCCTAAGATCGGTGTGATAAAGTGCTATCTCTCCCAAATACTGTGATATTTCACGGATACGATACAGCCAGGTATTCAAATCCGACATAACGGCTTCAGCAATGGCTCTCTGAGTAGCAGGAACAGAACGCTGTATCATCTCAGCAATCTTGTATTGAGTGATTTCCTTAAGGTGCACGTTCTGTAATTCATCAAGGGCTCGAAGGGCAGCGTAATGGTTCTTCTTCTCTAGGAGGTCGTTAACTTGATTCGAGAGACGCAACACTTCAAGACAATCTTGAAGAGCACGAAAAGTCTCGTCGATATTCTGCCGATGACTTCTCGACTCGACAAGAGCCTTTTTCTGTTCCGCCAGTCTCTCCGTGCTCGCCTGAATGGATTGATTCAGGTCCAAGATCTCCGAAGTCAAACTGACGGTCCCTTCGCGAATACGGAGAAGCTGGTTGACAGACGTGACGAACTCTTGATGATTCGTGTTACACATGTTCTCTATCTCGGCCTCCTTCTCACTCGCAAATCTGGATAAGGATTGTAGGAGTTGCGTAGTACGATTTCCATAACTATATTCTCGAATCGATGGTATTAGCTGGTCAAGATAATCCGAATCAGAAGGCGACATGATGATCTGGGTTAACAATTTGTTAGAGAGCCTTGACAGTAAACCTCACGAGCGCAGACAATCTCACCTGATTCAGAACATTCGAAGGGTCGCTGCGAGGCGGAATTGCGGAAGGCATCTTTGGCGTTTCTGTGAGTCATTCAAAACAAACAAACAAAAAACAAAGGATGAAGAGAGGATATACGTTGGCAATTGGTATTGTTCATCCCTTGTCTAGCAGAGACGTTGAGCAGTTGGCAGTCTGAAAGCACAGATGCTTAAGTATTGGTGGCGGAGAGATCGTGCGTTCCATAGGTACCAGGTAGGTAGTAAGCTAGCTGTATGGTTCAGGTTTAACGATAATATTATTAATGCCGATAGTCTGACTGTCTGACGACCATGGACGGTATCAAAGACAACTCTGAGTAATTAGATAAGATGACTTAGAGACTAAGTCAGATTTCAATTACAGATGAAATAATTTGGAACTCACCAGAAGAGGCGTGGATGTATACATACATTACATGTACTACTACTGTACTGTATGCACAGTGCAATACTTATACAGTACACTAAATTACTTAGATTCCTGGCTCAGTTTCCTATAGACTGGTTATACAATATCGCCATTAAGGTTATGCCATCTCAGCAGGAGATCATTTCCTACCATTCATTATTTCTCCTACACTGGCTGAAACAAGCTATGATGGTTGGTAGATAAGTTGCTTAAGTACGGATTACGGAGGACCTAGGAGGTACCAGGTAATTCTTCATGTTTGGACATACTATTCCTATTCTAGAAAGACGGGAATCTGTCAGGTGGACCGAAGCTCTTGTGAGTTCTGGACTGGAACCGCTGATCAGAAGAACTCCTATTCCACATCATCAAACTGAAATTTACGGATATTGAAAACAAAGTGACCTTTTTTTTTGAAACCCCTAATGTTCCTGACACCATTACACAGTTTAGTGACTCGTGGTAATTACAAAGTACCTGGTATTTTCACTCCAAGATGCTCTATTTTGCAGAAATCCCTAGTTGGCCTTGTTGCATTCTGTGAATTTAAATTATACTAGGGACTTATCTCAGGCCCTTTCACAATATTTACTTCCCCGGCCCCACCTCTATCTAATATACTCTCCATCTTCTGGTGGATCATTAATAGATCTCTATTCTTCTCAGCATTTGGACCAGGTTATGTTTTTTAGTTATGACTTTCTAAGACACATTTTCTGCTCGTTTGCCTCGCTTTTCTCACTTGCAAAAATAGACTCCGTGTCCCCCAATCAGCCTCGTTATAGTGCATCTCTTCTGCAGTTGACGAGGCAAGCAGCAAACCTTTGATGAAACACTCTCAAAGTTTCCTTTTACAAAATATGCTGATTGCTTGAGTGCAAATATCCTTCTATGATAACCTCAGTTGTGACATGTGGAGACATAATGATGTTGATCCTCATCCTTACCTTCAATGAGCTTCTGAGATCCTTTATTCTAACGTGTATCCTTTTATTTTCCCTGCCATTTCCATTTTCTCCTTCCTAGATCTATCTTTATTCCCATATTTGTCTCCTTGGATATCCATTCTCCTGTTATTGTTGAAAGCAAACAGGGGCTATGACAATTGTCACAAAAGGAGATATCTATCTGTACCCATCTAGAAAGGATACAGATATCTCTTGTGACTTAACAGCCCATTTGTTTGCACATTGCTTTATCAATTTGTGATATTGCTCCATAAGCATAACAGACCATGCACTCATGGCAATTGGATCCCCAGTGATTTAAAGGGCGAACTTGTTTGCCTACCAATCCTGCTTGGTGTCTGTAGACCGTTATCTGTCTCTTCTCTTCTTTCCCTTTTGCTCTCGGCATTAATATAACTTTTCCTTGACTCCATCTTCCAGGAGCGCCGATTTGATCGGTGCCTACCTATCCTCGGCAGTAACCGCAGCGTGACCATGTCGGCCCATTAGCCTTCTGGTCTTGTCTTCTTCTTTGGTTCCCCTCCATCTGTTGATCCTCTTGATTCTATCCACAAAGGATAGTTATCTCTTTTGCCTTTGTTTCATCATTTCTCTCTCTAATTCTTCACGTGAATATCATACATTCCCATAGCTGTGATTCCCTGTCTGTTACATATATCTATCGGCCTGGTTGGACCAGTCTCCTGCGCTTCTCCCGGCCCGATAGCTTGAGCGCCCAGGGCTCGAACCATTTTAAAGAACCATTCTGTCTTGAGTCGCTGTACAGCTTCTCTGGCGATTTTCTGACAGGATGAGAGCCTACGATTCATCCACTATGGCAAACAGTCCCCGTTCTTCTGATGGAGCTGCTACTGGCAATGGCTCTCCGGACACGAAGCTGACTGCGTTCTCTCCTGAGGACGTGAGACCCAAGGCTCGCGTAGATTCCGCCATCTGCATCCCGCAGGATGCTGGTGGAATCAGTGGGTTTTCTCCTGGGTATGTACGAAGAGCTGCACTTGCTTCGCTATGAGGGCCAAATTTAACTAGACTCCCTAGCTCTGGAGCCGACCCTTTTGTCGTTCCTACCAGCCAACCTCGTCATGCTCACCTGTCTCCTACAGCATTGAGCTTTCGGCCTGTTGGAGTCACTGGCACTTTGACAGATATCGGCATCAAACGTCCCATATCCTCCGTAGGCTATGGGGTGAGCTATTTAACTGCTTGTTCCGAGCCGGATTCTCAAGCGGTTGGTAATGGCAATAGCCTGTATTCCGAGAAGACTTTCTCTGGCTTTGGGCCTATTGGCAAGTCTGCTCTTAACAAGGACGGTTCCTACCTCTTTTCATTCAACTTTGAACAACTCGATTACGAACACCGCAGCCGTGCCTTCGTCATCGAGGAGGTCCCAAGGAATCTATCTCATCTGACCTTGGCAGGTTTTTTTAGCGTAAGTTTTGTTATCATATTTATTTCATATTTTTCTTTTCTTTGCTTACTCAATTTGGTGATGCTGATATACCTAGCGTCGTGAGTTTGGAACTATCAAAGGGCCCCTTCTTTCGGAACTTAGTTCGAAGGGTAAGATCTACGTCGCATTTACCGACAGCCGTGAGGCAAAGAATGCGATAGAGAAGGTCCAAGTTTTACACCCAGATTGGCGTATCATTCCTCTCACTGCTCGGGAATACGCACAGCAGTCGACAACTTCCGATGTCGACCAGGTCTCCGACTTCGAAGGCCAAATCTGTGTTTCTGTGTATTACGATAGCCGAGACCCTAGCATCGATCAGCGGGCAATTCTATCGTGCATGAAAGGGTTAACTGAAAGTTTCGGTGACGTAAAGACATTCAAGGCTCTTCCTGTAGAGCAAAACAATGTCAGTGAATTTGAAGTCGAGTTTTTCGACACGCGTGATGCCGAAAATGCTGTGGCCACACTCAACGGAGCCACTGTCGAGGTCAGTCAA
Source organism: Rasamsonia byssochlamydoides (assembly GCF_041956645.1). Lineage (NCBI taxonomy): Eukaryota > Fungi > Ascomycota > Eurotiomycetes > Eurotiales > Trichocomaceae > Rasamsonia > Rasamsonia byssochlamydoides. The sequence goes on along the minus strand of NW_027192458.1, from coordinate 120,598 downwards.
GAAGACCTTGTTTGCTTTCCTTCACTGAAGTTGACTTTAATTCCAAGGACTGTATTCTTGAGATCAAACTGCATAAACCGGACGTGGAAGACCCATCCAGTGACTTTTTCCATGAACCTTGTTCATCCAAAGATGTCTCTCCTCGTAGAGATTCCCGTCACGTCGTTACATCTGGATCCTCTGGACGAGACAGTCCCCGTTTGGAATTGAGTCCAACTGGCCGTTCTACCATACCTCGAGGTGAGCGTGCAGGGCTTATGGACTGGATGCTCAGTTCCCCGTCGCGACCCGTATTTCCACCTCATCAAGAATACAATCGCTTCACTGATACACGTTTCAAAACACAGAATTTTGTCGATGTGGAACGTATTCGCCGCGGTCTTGACGTCCGCACAACGGTTCGAGCCTTATACCTAGACCGCATCAGAGATCACATACTAACTACGCCGATTAGATCATGCTTCGTAACATCCCAAACAAAATCGATCAGGTACGTTCACTATGAGAAATATCATGTCCGGATGTACTGAACAATCCAGTCCATGTTGAAAGAGATTGTGGATGAGACGAGCTTTGGAAAATATGATTTTATGTATCTCCGGATTGGTATGGACAGTCACTATCTTTGATATGGAAAGATCTCTGGACCTCTGACATTTGTCTCGCAGATTTTGCCAACAACTGCAAGTTCGTACCATGCATCCTACCGACAGTAGTCGAATTTCTATTTACCCAGCGTTTCGATTTAGTGTCGGTTATGCATTCATCAATTTCGAAGATGTAAGTGTCGGCTCTGATACGTAGCAGACCTTTGCTAACCTTCATGTAGCCTATTGATATAATCGATGTGAGTTTCCTTAATGATTTATCTAAGAATGTAACACTGAAGGAGATTAGTTTGTCAAAGCCCGAGCTGGCCGCACTTGGTATGAACGCTCCGTCTCCAATCTGCACATTTCCCATGGTTGACTCTGTTGGACAGGAATTGTTTTAATAGCGACAAAGTTGCAGAAATATCATATGCGAGTCAGTGATAGTTCTTGTGATATCCAACGAGTCGGCTCTAATTTGTATATGTAGCCATCCAAGGAAAAGATTGTCTTGTGCAGAAGTTCCGGAACAGCTCTGTGATGCTTGAAGATCCGTCATTCCGTCCTAAGGTAATGAGATGTTGGTTTAACACTGTTATGGTGCAGGCTACTAATGCCTATAGATATTCCACACTGGCACCGGTCCTCTCGCTGGGACTGAAGATCGCTTTCCAGGTCCAGACAATCTTTCTAAGATGCGGCGAAGCGTGGAAAATGCGGAGCATGTTGGTATGTATTTACAGAAATCATTGAAAGAAACAAAAGACAAGAACAAAGCGCATCAGGACTCATAATTTGTTAGGTCTATTCGCCCCACGTGTGAATCGTGACGAGCAGCGACGTCGTCACTCGCCGTTTGGTCGTGGAAGGATGCCTCCGGACCGCCTCCTTTGCATTAGAGAGACTTCTTACCGGCGTCCAAGTGTGCTGGGTTCTGGCTCCGCGCCTGACTTTAGACCGCCATGGTATGATACGCAGCGTTCTCCACGTGGCCCGAGAACTTCTTGAAATTTCGAGTCCGAAGTCCCGCTTCGAGCTGTACGATTTTGCTCGGAAGGTTAATCAGGTTGGGTGACATCTCGAATGTTACATCTCGTTATATTAGAGGGCAGAGATCTATTTGACAATTTTCCAAAGCCCTTCTACGCCTTCATTGGCTTCGGTATTGTGTTTCAGTTGGAGTCCAGCGGCAGAGGTCACTCAGTACATTTCTTGTCAGTCCAAATATGTTCCTCTGGTCTTCCAATGGCTGTGCATTTGAGAAAATCTTTCGTATGGGACAATACCTGTACTAATATCATGTCAACGGGTGGAGTGTCTTTCTATTGGTTTCTGATTGATGGTGTGTGCACAATGTATGTACCTTGTGGAAATCAAAACTGAAAAAGGAGTAAGTTGACTTTATTTTCTGGTTTTTCTGAATGGACCGGTAATAGACATCAAAGTAGAAGGAATACGTAAGCGGACAATTTGGCATTATTCGGCCAAATGTTGTTTTTCATTATTTTAACAAGGGGAGATATGGCAGCCCTTCTGTGATAGATACAGATAGATCAATCAGCATAGCCAGCCAGCCCAGGCCCTTCCTCCTCCAATCCACAATATAGCATCCTTAGGGTAATAATATCAGCCTTCTCTTTAGAAAAGGAAATCGCCCTTAAGAGTAGTGCTACTAATACTCCTACCCTACCCTCTTATTGCTCCTCCTTCTTATGTTTTGGTCAAGGGATATTATTTATAGATTCAGTACAATAAATAGATAAAAGAAGAATAGATCTATTCTACCTTCTCTTCTGTCCCCTGTCTATCCTATGCCTAAGATCCTCTATTATGGGCTTAATTTGTTGTGATTCTACTATAATGGCTTGAACTTTTTTTTTTGGAAACAATAAGATATTATTATATACCTCCTATAACTGTCTTATAACTATCTTGCCCTAATAAGGAATAAGGGTGATGAGACTAAGTAGTATTAGTACAGAGTAAATGGTAGTTTTGAACTGGCTTATAATAATCATGGTCAACAGTTTCGTTATTCTTATTAAGGATAGATCAGATAGGTAGAATAGCAAAAACTCAAGGATCTTTGTTATTAATAACTTATTACTTGCCTTATAACAAATATGCATAAGAGAAGCAATATTGGAAGTACACCTGGGCAATTTATACCTAGGTAGTTAGTGGTGTGCGGGCTGTGGCAATAATAATTAATAATCTTAATAATGAATGAGCGCAGAAAAGTTAGCCTTCGGAACGCGGACTGCTGAAGCTACTCCGTACAAGTGCAGCCTCCTGTCATGCTCTTTAGACGGCCAATATATGTGCATGAATAGGCCCAAATAATTCTGAAATGGACTTTTCTCAGATTCGGGATGTGTATTCCATGGTACACCTGATCTTTCATCGCAACAAAAACCAGCATGGGAAATCAAAATGGTGGAAATGGCTTTCTATGCTACGACGCTCGGTTTTGAAATTGTTGTTAGCTGAAACCGGGCAGAAGGAGAAAACAAGCTTAGCGGGTTATCTGCATGCTAATCTCATTCCGAGATGTTACATGTAGGTGTTCATGCTGAATTCTTTGGCCTTCTGGCTGTTTCTCCTTGCGAACGTCTCACGTACTTGTTCATAAACATGGAGCTAAGATGATTTATTTATTAGTGCATTTTCGACCGTTGTTGCAGATGGCCAGTTTTCGACTCTTGGAACTGTACTCTTGGCAGTTTTGGCCCGCCTTGCAAAGGCGATAGGGTTTAAGGAGACTCCAAGTTCTTTGACTGAGAGAAAAATGGAAACCAACAGCAATAACCGAGTCGATACTGGCGAGCCTGTTTGCCGTGAAGACGAAGAATCAGAGTTTCCGATTGAGCCCAAGCCACAGAGAACAAGCCATGCGGACAGTCAAGGCAAAGAGAGTTCGCTTGAATTTACTGTTGCAGACGAAGTCATGCCAACCACCTCATCCAAGAGCTCGAAGAAGAAGCGACGACACAAGACAAATGTAATTGACGATCTTTTCAATACCCTTGTTTAACATCACGGGCTGCAAGAGACTACGTTCATGATGAATGAGACTGTCTATGATCTTCGCACTCTGATCAGAATATCGCTAGCGCTCAGCAATCTATCGACGACTCTGTTCAAATTATGGTGATCTAAAATAACCATGGCAGACTATACACCACTAGAACATTGACCACAAGGTGATGTAATAAAGCCCATGCCATGCTATAAAGAAGTTTAGGTGAGAATACTGTCCATACGAAAAGATGCGTTCTCAACAGTGTGCAAGCAGCCATCACTGATAAAAGACCGAAGCTGACATGGACTGTCAAAAGGACCACATGGTTTGCTGTAGCCTTCCATGTCCAACATGGTTGAACAAGATGAGTCGCAGATACCCACCAAAGAGGACCGGCCCAATTGCTCAAAAAGGTGAGAAGGCCAACCAGAAAGACGTTGTAACTGCTGACACCATTATAGGCGCTAGACAGGTCTATTGAAGAAATGGCGTTTGACCCGCCAAACGCAAAAAAGGCCATGTACTGGGCGAAGATCGAAGTGATGGTAGCTTCGATGCAACTTAAACGCATCGAAGCAAGGATCGATGTCTGTGCTCTGAAGAGTAGGAACAGCGGAATGTTGGTCGACCTTGACTGCGTCATAAGAAACAATGTCAAAGCTTCGTGAAAAAATCGGTTGTACGGCACTGTCCGGAAAGAATTGTCAATCTCTCTTCGCGTATCCGTCCAACTCCATCTTCCCGCACCTTTCTTTTTCGGGACCAGCTCTGTTGCCGTCCTATTGGTATATATGGAAATCACCACGAGGGAGAAAGTTCCGAGAAAAACAACTCTTGCCTGTAAGACAAGCGAAAAGGCGCCCCAAGTTCTCTCCAGGATCTCCAACATCCATGAATCGAGAAGCTCAGGGGAATCAGCTGCTGTGAAGGCTAGTTTGAAGGCAAATGCGAGGCTTGACACTATGATAGATAGCGAGCTCCATATCACTACCCGACAGAAATCATGAAAAGGTGAAATCCGGATCATGGTCCGGCAGATGTCGAGATATGTCAAGAGGATTAACGCCCATAGCAGCTTCTGATGAGAAGGAAGCCAGCCTTGAGCTATATCGGGTTCTCCCGCGAACTTTTGGCCTGTCTGATTCCAGCGTCTTATAATTCTGTTGATTATCGCCAATGTGAGTGCACCAGCGGTTGTCGATAACGTCGTGATAAAAGCATGATTCGTTCGGATTCTAAAATGGTCAGCATGGACTTAAAAAAATTCGAGGTTATCCTTCTTACGATCTCATGTAGAGATAGATTGTCCAGGCCGTCATAATCCAATACCAGAACTGTTGTTCCTCTTCCACATAGCTACTTGCGAACATCATGCAGCCATTACCGACCACAGCGACCATCAAGAACATTCCGGAAAACCCAGAATCTCGCAAGGGTTTGTAGGCCGCTAGAAGAGAAATCAAGACAGCGATACCGGCTGTTAACGAACCCAGATAGAGCCTTGGAATCTTGTAATTGCTGGCGGTGCTGCTCATGATCTTCTGAGCTTTACGCAACAATTGGAAGAGTGCAGACTCAATCTCGGACTGTGAGTCTCTGACGGTATCAGTCTCTTGCAAAAGATCATGTATTTCTGACCAAGCGCACTCCAGTTGTTCGATATCAGATTGAATAATATTTCTGCATTTTTCCAATGGCATTTTTGGATCAAACGCATGTCCCGGGAAAGTTGCTTTGACAACTTCAAGTATCTGCCTTGAATTCTCGAGGAGAATTTTGAGCCTATCCGAGTCTGGAGAGGCTAATATTAGCATCAGGATTCACACACCATGCTTTGATTGTATGACATGCTTGCGTGAGCACTGAGGTTACTTACCGGATTCCCATGTATTAAGCAGTTCCGGAATAAATACGCCTAGGTTATTGAGAGGAATGGGCACTCCCAACAGTCCTGCCAAGGTTGGTGTAATATCAGACTGTTCGACGGTGCGGTAATATTGATATTCATCGGAAGCTTCCACAGGACAATCATTATGGACCACCTTTTCTCGTAACTTTGGAGAAATAAATGTCAGAGCAGGTGAAGTCTCCCCAGCTGACGAACCGCCATGATTTCCAGCCTCATTCATTCCATGGTCGCCACATAGAACAAGTAATGTTGATTGAAGATGTTCTTGATGTTCCATTGCAGTATATATTTCTTTTATGATAGAGTCCATTTCATATTGTTTAGGAATCATATGCGAGCTTTGATACGAGTTAGTAAAGTGGTTCTCATGTACATTGAGTTTGGTCGTACCTCTTGGGTCCAGCTTTGTGACCAATATGGTCCAGGCCAAGATAATGCAAGACCATTACTGACCAGTCGTCATTCATGAGCTCTTCGGAAATATGGCGTGTCACATTATTGTCTACTTCGAAAAAGTCCTGGTATGGCAATGTTTAGTTTCTCTACAGGGAGTTCTCCGCTGGCCCTAAGTCCACTAACCGATACGAAGAAACTGGTTGTTCCATCGGCTCTATCAAACGTGTGAGGAAACAGCTTCAGCCATGTATCATCTCCGTACATAACAAGCCGTCCTTTTAGTCTCGCTTTGAATTGTGCCAGTATAGTATCTTGATAAGTGAGATCCGACATGCTCTCTGATTCAGCAAGATTGAGGATCACATCGGAAAAGGATGGCACTGAACCAGTTGTTATAGCCTTCACGCGAGGCATGGTGACTGTTGGAGAACTAGCATGAGCGGTAAAAGGCAATGCGGCGCCGGATCGAATCAAGCTTATATTAAGTCAGACAAGGCCTTTGGAGGGGAAACTCGGTGTTCTAGAAAGCGGTTACTGACTTCTGCGTATACAGAAACCCGGAGTTGTTTGAATACACAAAATCACTGACGTTCGTGTCAGTACAGGCCCCTAGTTCAAAGTCAATGCAGGTGCCATGATTGCCACCTACCTCCGCAATGCATCAACCACCATGAGTATGACCCTATCAAACACCGCTGGTGGTCCTTTTGACTCTCCAGGAGTAGCCATTCCCGAAAGAATTGGTTTATAAGGGAAATACCCGGAACAAAACACCACTAGGGCAATGGGTATTAAAGCGTTGGCGAGCAAAATCGCCAGCTTGGAGGCGGAGTGTGTCATTGTGCCAGTACAGCAGGTGTTCAGAAGTTATGGCATATCAGTATACGGACGACATAGCAGGCCATGTTGTGTATGAATACATATCCCCTTCACAATGCAATGGCCGGGCTGACTTGACGACAAGTAGACCATATCTCGCTAGGCGGTCAACGAATCTGCCGACTGTTGCGGAGTTGATCGCCAGGGGCATGCGGGAACCGAATTGACCGCCTGCCATATTTGAAGACGCCGAAAAAAGCTCTGAAGCCCGGGAAAATACTGCGTAATACTGTGCCTGGATGGATCTCTCTACGCGGCCAACATTTGCCAGCTAGCTTCGCCTCTAGCATTACTTTGTGGAAATAAAGGCTTTCAACTAGAGTGACAAAACGAATAGTAATTGGATGGTTGAGGGCTTCTTGGAATAATTGGCTTATTTCCTCATGAACCATTTGCAAATTCCTTGTTTTTAAACCCATACTCTTATTCAAACAGGCCGAGGTTGCTCCGACTGCCGATTCTAACATGTAATACGGCTGTCCTATTGATGAATTGGAATAACCTCGATAGGCAACGAGCTCGTGTTGTATTTGTACCGCCTGAAACCATTTTTCGAATGTACCTCAAGGGAATAAGACTTGCGAGGATTCCACACCATTTGTGCGATTCTCCAAAGCTTATTCCTGCATATACAGGGTCTGTCTACATTAGTAGACTTAGCCTGAACGCTCATCAAAGATGAGGATGGTGCGTCAAAGCCAGCGTGACTCGGCCACATGTCGAACGTTCCTATACTATCATCTGATCTGGCAGTGATGCGTGGCTTCGACTAAGAAACCGGGAACAACCTGTACTCTAGAGGCAGTCGAATTTGATATTGACGAAAACAGAAATTGGACCTTATTTCTTTCTGGTAGCCATTTTCGATCGGCGCGCAAGTTGTGGGAAAGTAATAGAAGAACGATTCTTCTTTCCACGCTTTCTAATACGGTTCGATTGTTTGGATTTGGCCGAGGGAGTAACGGTAGAGGCCGCTCCTCTGTCCATATCCATCTCTGCAAAAAAAAAGTTAGCTATGAAATTTCAAAATGATTATTGCACGGGATGACAGATAAATTATATTGTGAATAGAATGGGGATGAAGCTACTCACTTTCATCTGTGCTGGAATCTTTTGCGTTCACAGTAGTGTCATTTTCTGAAAGATAATCAGATACTTATTCTGTATATAATATACATAAAAAATACGCCAACGAAAGAAATATAAATACCTGTCACTGAAGTATCTATGTCCATACCGGCATTCTTCGTACTTTCTGGCCGTGGTTGGGAAGCCAATTGCTGTAATTTGGCAGCCAGTCTTTCCGTTCGTGCATCCGCGGCAGGCCCGAAGACTGTGCTGCGAAGTTTGGCGCTGTTGCGCTTCCGCACACTGGACCGAACGCTTTTGGCCATGGCAGGAAACCCAGAGCTATAGCTTTGAGGGTAAGAGATGGAATAACAATTACAGTAGATGTAGTGCTGAAAATACTTTTCAAGCCGCCTGCCAGAAAAAGAAAGGTGGCGGCGGCAAAGCTGTGCAGGATAACTGCAGGACCAACTAATGTTGCGGCAACTGTCTTATGTCATCATCCTCCCCAGATTCAGATTTGGGCTGTCGCTCATCAGCGCGCTCTTCGGCATTGGAGAGCATTTTATGAAGTCTGGCTTGAAATTCCTCATGAGGTTTCTTCAGTGAATATAGCTATGCAATGTCTCCATGCCGAACCCAACAGAGGGAAACTGTCGTGAGATTGCTGTCTTGACCAGAGCTGCGCTTCTGCAATTTGAGCTCTTCATTTCCCTTTGACCGTTTCCAAAATGACATCTACAGGGCAGCCCGCTGAGCTCCAGAGCGTGATCGCGCTAGTGAAGACGTTGACTAACGCTCAGCTCAAAGATATTTTGAGGAGCGAGGGTCTTACTGTGTCAGGTGTCAAACTCTCGCTTCAGTTGCGCATCATTGACTGTTCGTGAAGGCCATACTCGTGCTGCTTTTCCTGTCCTGAACACTTCATCGTTCAACATGAACTCGCTGACATTTGGATGACTCGTAACGAGACAGATCTCGAGAGACTCTATCAAGGAGGCCAGATAGATCGTTATGATCGTCTCAAGAAGTTCATCTATTCTTTAACTCATCGCTCGATGCCCAATACCCCAACTACGTACTCCGGCCATCAATATCACCCTCAACCTGCTCCACACTCTGCAACTGTGCAGAACAGGCCATCTTTGGGGTCGACAATGCCCTCTCAGCCTTTTTCAACGGGTAGGAATTCCGAAAAGCATGATCAGTCATTCTGGATGAATTGCTTACTGGGTTCTAGGACGGCTCACATTCAAAGACAGCCCATTTTACACAATTCTAGAACCTCTTACTTCGACAGTCGAATGCAAAGGTGCAGTGCCTTGGCATACCTAATGGATCATTGCTGACATAGGGTAGTGCGTGAGCACACGAGAGACACTGTGGAGTTAAAAGTCGTTCTTAACGCCAATGTCGCTGCGAGACTTCAGTCAGATCCAAATCTTCGCGTAATGGTTTACTGCGCGGCTGATAATGGCCTAAATCAGTTTACCAAATCCGATATCGCCTTTCCTCATCAAGTTGAACTGAAGGCAAATCTTGATGAGGTGAAGGCTAATCTGAGGGGACTCAAGAATAAGCCTGGGTCCACGAGGCCAGCGGATATAACGAACTATATTCGCAAGAAGCCAGGGTATCCAAACCATGTTGTCATGACATATGCTCTCACACAGAAGGTAGGTACTATTTTTCGTCTCCGGTGACGAATATGTTATGCCATCTTATTGACATTATCATTAACGGGAATAATAGAAATTCTTCGTGCTTGTCAATCTCGTTCAGCGACATACAGTCGAGGAGTTAGTAGCTGAGCTAAAAGCAAGAAAGACCATCTCCAAGGAGCAGGTGTTACGAGAAAGTACGCTCCAGCTCGCTTTACCATGCAAAGGCCAAGAGACACTGACGCTTTCAAGTGAGAAGTAGGGCTGACGATGCGGACATCGTCGCCACGTCCAGTGTTATGTCATTGAAGTGTCCCCTATCGACTCTTCGGATCGAGGTTCCTTGTCGATCCGTGGTCTGTACGCATAACCAGTGCTTTGATGCTTCGTCCTTTCTTCAGTTGCAAGAACAAGCACCAACTTGGACATGCCCTGTGTGTAGCAAGGCTACGAGTTTCGAATCTCTGCAAATCGATCAGTAAGACGACTTCCTGTCGACGTGTCATGGTCCTGGCTAACTGCGCAGGTATGTGGATGAGATACTTCGGTCTACATCCCCCGAAGTAGAACAAGTCACTATTGAACCAAACGGCGATTGGTACACCACCAAGAATGGAGACCGTTCGAGAACAGATGATGTTGCTACGAATGCAGACGACGATGACCTAATAGAGATTAGAAAGTCAGATAGACCGTATTTCAAACAGGAACGGTCCTTCGAATATAATGTGCTCCAACGGACGCCATTATCACACGGACCTTCGGGAGGTTCATCCGCTACTCGTCAATCGAGCGGCAAAAGACCCGCCCCCGAAGTCATAGATCTCACGGGAAGTGATGACGAGGAGACTCCATCTAGACCCACAAAACGACAAGCCTTCGACGTTTCCGACAGGTTTCTTTCACAGCGTGCATCTCAGAACTCCTTTGGCGGAAACTCAAATAGTGCAAGTCTCAATTTTTCCGGCAACGATAGTTCTCAATCTCCAGGACAGGCGGCTCCTTACTACGACACGTGATCACATTCCGTCCTTCAATGTCTCAATCGCATAGTATCTAGGGTACTCGGCGTTCGCTGTTTGGCACTATCATCTTCGGTGGATATTCAGGCATCGGCTTTCTATTTGCATTATGGGGATATCTCTAAGAATGATATTGGACATGGGACATGACCCTCAATTCCTAGTCTGCAAATTTTCACGAATTGCCGCTCTGCTTAAGGACCTTGGTCTTAATTAATCTCGTCGAACGATACACAATGCAATCGAGGTCCACTAATGACTACCACGACTTTTTCCTCGTATGCATAATAATGCCTCTGTAGAAATAGATGAGCCGCTAGTAGATGACATCAAACACGGACGGAAGTTGGAACAATAATAAGTGCGCCAGCCGGAGTAATGAGGCTCGCGACCCACTTGGTCGGAAACGAATGTGGGCGTACTGCATGCAACTAAGCTACCTCCGTGCCTAGGTATCACCTATCAGTTGTACAGAGTACCCCAGCAGACGGTGCGGCGTGCTGCACCTGGCAAGAAGCTGATCTGAGAGTACCGACTTGAGGCATCAATAATTACCACTCTGCTACAAATTCATTCATTGTAATGCGAAATCCTTCATCCTAGCTTTCCCAGGCACCTCGCGATATCTTCTTTAAATGTCTTTCGACACGCCTGTTCCGCCGTACAATGCATCAGACCCTCATGCGCGATTCCTTAGTGCGTCATGCCTCGATTTACTCCTGATAGAGCTCGTGCCGATGGCCGAAAGGCTAGCAGAGGAACTTTCGACTCCCGGTGAGAAAATGGAGGAAGAGGAGCTGCGGGAGGCGACGTTCTACCGTCTAGAGTCGCTGGGGTATAGAGTGGGACAGGGACTCGCAGAAAGGTAAGAAGACTGTTCACTGCACTTTGGGATAACTTCCATTCGATGTTCGAAAGGCTGATATTGGATTGTATGTGACCGTCATTGAAAGATTCTCTCGAGATCGACCCCGCTTTTCAGACAACCTCGACGTCATTAAGTTCCTTTGCAAAGACCTCTGGACGATATTATTTAGAAAGCAGGTCGATAATTTGAAAACAAATCACAGGGTGAGACTGGGCTAGCGGAACAATGTGTTTTTTTTTTGGAATTCACTTATGCGAAAGCTGGAGAGTGCCCTGTCAAATCAATGTACACAAGGCTAATGTATCTCTCCTTTGCTTTAGGGTGTCTACGTGCTGACGGACAATTCATTTCGACCTTTCACGAGGATGAGCATGGCGGTAAGAAGCGAGGCAGTTGCAAGAGCACAAGCGGTGAGCGATCCCTAGATCATTTTCAAAACGCTCCGAAGTCTGATTCAAGTAGTTCTTGTGGTTCCCATGCGGTGTCATCCGTGGAGGTCTGGCAAACCTGGGCATCAATGCTACAGTACAAGCTGAGACATCTGATCTGCCGGGAGCGACGTTTCAAATAAAGACAATTCAGGCAAAGCCTTGATTTCAGTCAAGACTCAAAATGCAGCATGCATAATGAGAGCCTGCTGGCAAAGAAATTGCACGAATAAACGCAATTTCTCAACTCATCTGTTATTCTTTCTTTACACCATAGCGAGGCTCGGCCCTGGCCTCATAGTCAGCAACTTACGGAACTGTTCCCATTCAATAAGCAACTATGACGAGGTAATCTCATCCCTTATGACTTAAAACAGGCATCTTTATCATGTGAACAAGCTTAATCGAACCGACTCCTTTTTTTTTCACGTCTAAGTTCTCTCACGTATTAGAGCCTATCTTCCCGGAAGGCCGAATTAGCAGGGATCTTCTAGTTCCGTTGATCGAACGAGGTATTCCAGTTACAGACGGTCTAATAAGACGACCTTGGTGCAGAGATAGTTACCGGAAAGGTTGGGCAAGGCCGAAGGGAAGATAGAAGGTGGGAAAGGTTTTACTTTGGCGGGGGGTTCTTGACAAAGTCGACGCCCTTGTCAATATTTCCTTTGAGGCCCTTGATGGCTGTTTCAAGCAACTTCTTCTCCTGCTCGGTGACGTTTTCGAGAATGTTGATGGCTTTCTCAGCACCGCCAACCTGTACCATTAAGTTAGCAAACCATCCTCGCATTAACCATGGAATTCTGTTCAATTACCCCTAGCTCCACCGGCACCGAGAAGAAATCCACGCCTGTCGCCTTGGCGATGGCATCACCCCCAGGAACGCCTGGCAGATAGATGAAGGTAGGTTCGACAATGCCCTTGTCGCCTTTAAAGGCTTTGATGACACTTTCGGCAAATCTGCACATGCACAGTTAGCTCGTTGTACTAGGCTAAGTGAACAAAAAAAAACACACCTGAAGCCAGCAAATGCCATGGACAGAGTTGCGGAACCAGCGCCATCCTTGGCTTTGACTACCTCATCGCCGCCATACTGGACGCCTGTTCATCGTTAGCGAGGTGATTTAATGGTCTGCCTGTCTTGGTAACTAACGGTTGACAAGGGCATCGTATTTGTCTGCCGGGATTTGCAAAGCTGGCTTGGCTTGACTGAAGAGTGGGACGATCGTGTCTCCCGAATGTCCACCTACGACTGGGACGTTGACCTGGGATGGATCCTTCAGGCCACTGTATTCCTGGACAAAGGTCTCGGCGCGAACGACATCTAATGTAGTGACTCCGAAGAGACGCTTGGGGTCAAACACACCAGCGGTCTTGAGGACTTCAGCAGCGATAGGAACGGTTGAGTTGACCGGGTTAGAGATGATGAGGACGAATGCCTTCGGGCTGGTCTCTGCAATACCCTTGACCAACGTCTGGACGATTCCTGCGTTGACCTTGAAAAGATCATCGCGGGTCATTCCCGGCTTACCTATTCAATGATCGTCAGAACGGAAGAACGAGCAATGGGGGATTTGTGAGACGAACGGGGAATGCCGGCAGGAATGATGACCACATCAGCACCGGTGAGCGCTTTCTTCAGACCGTCATCATTTGGCAGGTAGCCCGAGACTTTCTATTTAATAGTGAGCCAGATGCCCTGCATTTTAAGAAGGGAAAAAGAAAGAAACAGTCAGCACATACGGCGATCGAAGAGATGTGGGAGAGGTCAGTAGCAACACCAGGGGTGTTGACGACATCGTAAAGAGCGAGCTCATCGACGAGAGGGCTAGCTTTCAGGAGAAGCGAAAGAGGCTAGAAATGGGAAGACTGTCAGAAAGTTCCACTCAAAGCAGCGCAGAAGGAGGCTGTCATAGGACAAAGCATACCTGGCCAATGCCACCTGAAGCTCCGAGAACAACTATCCAATCATTTAGCATGAACTAGCTGACATTGAGCCAAAAGACTCGGATTCATCAACATACCTGCTTTCACCATGGCGAAGAAGGATGATAGCAGCTATGGGTGTGCTGGCTTCTCGACTCGAGTTAATCCTCAATCCAACACGCGTAGACACTGCAGGAGCAAAGTTGGTCTCTTGCAACCTGCTAGTAAATGGATACCCACAGGGAGCAGACTCACAATTCGATTGATTCTACGATGCAATGGGGAGGGAAGAAGGTACAGGATGTTGATGAAAAGACAGAAGATATGCGTTGTATTCAAAGGTTGGACAAGAGGATCAATGCGGGAGAGAGAGGGTAATCAAGGAGCCGGAGGGGTAGGAGCAATCTGAAAGATGTGGGGTGAGGGGTTGGTTGGTTTAGTTCGGAATGGCAGCGGCAGGAGGTCTGGAAATCTGGACCGTGCCTTACCGACGGGCCGACGGAGTATGTTGGAACAAAGGAATTGTTTCTAGACTTCCAGTAATGGCGCTGCCACCGGACGGTATTGGCTGGGGAAGATCTTAGTGTTGTTGGGCCCTGATAATTTTTCGTCTCCCAGCAACTTCCTTTCGGAAAATGATCTGCTTTCGCGAGAAAAGCACCTAGTATCGGGAAAAGGCGGGTGCAGCAAGAGCATGACGGAAAGCTAGGGAGAGTCCTCTCCTGAATATCTTCGTTTGGTCCATTATTATTCTGGCGGACTCCTAAGCATATGCCAGGTGTTCGGACATAGGCGACACCATTCTCACAGTGGGGAGTTAGATGGAAAATTTATACATTATTTTCATTCCAATCCTAACATCTGTGTAACGCTCTATTGCCGCCTGCCATGGAAGGTCGTTTTCATTGTCCTTTGTGAAAAGATCCTGATTTTCCTGTTCTTTTTTTTTCTCAACATCGGCGTCTGTAACCACCAAAAAAGCATCCCATATGACGGGGGTAGAGACAACACCAGACGTCTCTCCACACTGCAACGTTCGAAAGTATCGCAGGAAGTTTCAAAATGCTCATGGTAGGTGACACCGGGAACCCATCTTCGAAAATGCCCGCCAGAAATTTCACGACGATCCCTTCTGGGCGGCCTGCCTGGCCTTCGCGCCCCGCAACTTCGGTGTAGGGGCATCCTTCTTCGGGCGTTGCGACAGGCGAATGGCACTGGCACGAGCAACAGCCACTTCACGGAGGTCTGCACGGTATCCGGTCTTCGCCGTCTTGTAAGCAACGCTCTTGTAGATCCTGCATAATTCCCTCGTGGTCAGCACCAAAATGCAGATACATTCTTTCGTACTCTCTTCACTGTCTATCCTTCAATCTCTTAGCAAGGAAATCTGTGCTTACTTGCGGTTGGAGGCATTGGGGCCCCATGTCACAGTTTGAATATTCTTTGCAGGACGCTGCGCGTTGCCGGCAGTCTTGGAGAGCAAAACGACGCCGCCCTTATCCGTGGGCTGCAAGCTAATGGCCTACAGTGTAGGAAGCCCAGTTAAAAGCTGACGCAGCTGTTTATAAGACCCCAGAAACTCATACCTTGCTGTTGGCATAACCGGCATACTATCGAAGCACGAGTTATCAGTCATTTGAAGTAATGTAAGTGATTCGAGCGGTGTTCCGATTTATTACCTTGCGCGAGTGCAGATTGACCGGGTTCAGAGGATCACGGGAGAATTGAGCACCACCACCCGTCTTGCGCTTGACCAGGAAGGCATTCTGAGAGCCTAGAGAGATAAATTCTAGTCAGCACACTTCCAATCGCTCGGATAACCATCCAGGCTTTAGATGGATGTAATCCATTGTCTTTTGGCGAATTCCACATACGGGTAACCTCCCAGATCAGATCACTGGAAACGTTAGGTCTTTCAGCGGCCATTTTGGAGATGCCTTGTCCTGCGGTCACGACAAAGAAAGGATAATAAATGAATAAGAACTGTCCTTAAACGGGCAGTATCATACGTCCCTCGGGATAATTGTGTGCACAAGTACCCAGAACACCCGGAGCTGGCAGCTCTGTGGACACTCGCTAAGTAGTCTGCTTTAGGACTAGCCGGAAATACCGATGTTATCTGCAATAATCTGCCGGCCGGGTGGTGATTGCAGCTGTGGGGCCGACTAAAATTCCAGGCTAAATTTCATGCCTAATATTTATGGCCTCAATGCTAGGATGACGTTACACTACTCAGCCTGCCATGCTCTTCAGCACACTGCCGCTTTGTTGTGGCAGGCTTCTGGCTGATCAGCTCTGATTACTCTCTCTATGCTTCTCTAGAATGGCATGAATTATTCCGGTGATAGAACTGCTCGGATTCAGCCGTGTGTTATAAGCTGGCGCCTGGGCGACTGTCACTATACCTTCTCTCGAGGGGCTGAAGCACATCCAATTCAGATATCATGATCTACCTTCTCTACTCTCTTACTTTCTTTGTCTTGGTCTGCGGTACTGGTATGATATGTTTACCCTCTTATACCTTAGGAAACTGAAAACTAATCGTATCTCTTAAAGCACTCTACCTCACCAGGTCCCGATGGCTTCCGCTCCTTCCCGTCCCCGACTATCTCTATGATCGCCTGCCTTCAAGTTTTACTGGTGATATCGAAGCTGGATTTACTTCATCGGACTTTGATCTAGCTGCCAACGTGGCTGAAGGTGATTCCAGAGCGGGGTTGGATCCGAGAGCAAAACGCGAAATTCGAAAAATCATGAGAAGTCGAGGTGTTGACTTCGATGAGGCTCGCCGCCTATATACAGAACAGCGGTTCGCAAAAAACAACATCGGTCCAGACGGTCGACCAAGAGATCCCAAGTTTGTTTCGTTCTCCTAAATCGCTCCTTCAGTCACGCTCGTTTGATTTCCTTCCGGTCGAGTCTTCGTAAAGACAGTTGCATCAGAATGGGAATTTGCGATTCTACGCAAGTTTCAACACAGGGTTCTTGTTGAGGTTCTTTATGGTCATTGTTCTCTGTCATTCGTTTGGAATATCCTGAAGCTTCACTAACATCTGGATTTCCTTTGTGGATTGTATATATTAGCAGTTCTGCGTGTCAGCTTGGTATTTGTTATTTGCCAACCTTTCTATACAGCAATTCGCTTGTCGAGATTTTGAGTCCCGCTTTTCCATCCCACGAACCGCCTTCTTTCCATTCTACCATCTTATTTCCCAAGCGAGGAGCTCTTCTAATGGAGCATCGTAACTGCGTACGGTGCCTCGCACTGAGCTCTTCTATTTCCTTCAAGGCATCGCCCTGTATTTCTGCCACGGTAGTTTGATTTTAGCCAATCGTCTCAATCTAGTTCATGTTCTTCTCAACGGCCTCTACCGTATCCTTGCTGTTGAAAACCGGGAGGCAGTGGCGGCGGAGGTGCTTGAGAGGTCATGGGAGCCCCAAAACCAGCGGGGGGACCAAACCCTGGTGGCGGCGCTCCTTGAGGAAAGTTTGGCTGCTGGCCGGTGTTGCCAAACCCAGGAGGTAGAAATCCTTGAGGACCTCCATATCCAGCCTGAGAGGGTGGAGGTCGCGCCGGTAGGCCTGGCGGGGGTGCTGCAAGTGGTTGGGGAGGAGGAGCCGGGCGCTGTGGTTGCGAAGATGGCGCAGGCGCCGTACCCCTTCCAGCACCATAATCTGGTGGTCGAGGACCATCGTTATTAACCACGTTCCCTGGCATCACAGAGCCCATAAGCTGAGGAGGCAATGGTTGTGGCTGTGGATGGACGTTGTGCTTGCGAGCCTGGGCGGCCAGCATTCGTTCTGCTTGATCTCCGTGCCTTTCACCTTTGCCATCCTTCTTGTACGCATACTGTACAGAAATTTCCTTGTTCATAAGGTATTGCCCGTTCATATTCGCTATTGCGGCATCGGAAGATTCGAAATCCGCGAATGACACAAAGCCATAGCCTTTCGATAAGTTCGATTCATCTCTCGCAATCTGTGAACTGGTTAGACGGTTGAGGGAAGACGTAAATATAACTTCAACTCAACGCACCTTGGGGATGGAGAGCAGCGTCCCAAATCGACTGAAGGTTTCATAAAGCATCTGTTCAGTGACCATGGGGTCAAGGTTTCCAACAAAAAGCTCTGCGCCGACTTCGACAGTCTTTTGCTTGTCTGCAGAGGCCTTGTTCACACGGATAGGTTTACCGTAAAGGCGCACTCCATTCATGATCCTTGAAGCATATTCTGCATCCTCCTCGCTGATGAACTCGACGAATCCATAGCCTTGGTGTGTTTGGGTAACCCGATCTTTAGGCAAATGAACGTTAACGATGCGTCCAGCCTGCAGCATCAACTCCCATACCAGGCTGTCTGTAACTCGTTCATCGAGGTTCCCTATGTATACCGTAGCCTCTTTATCTTGCTCCCTGTTTGGTGACTGTTAGCAATTGTCCATGTTCATGCGCTCAGAACGCATGCATACCAGTGCCTGGCACCAGACATGGTGCAATGGGGTCAAATGACAACGCCGTGGACAAAAAATCAATATTATCAAGGATACGGCACGTTGAAATATCTCGACTATTCAATTTTGAAGTGGTGATAGCTGAGAGGAATATCCTATCGTGTGCTGGATAACGTGCGTGGTAGGTAGCTTGCGGAAAATACAGTAGTGAGGTGACTTAGGCTGCGGGAGCAAAATCTCCAGCCGACCCCGGAAAAGGATTTGACGGCATGCATGGTCGTGGAACTTCTAATTCATTCTCCTTTCCAGACCTTTTGACCTGTCGCCTTCCCGCATTTAAAAATTTCGCCTTTTCCTTTTCTTCTTTAGATTAATCGTTTTGAAAATTCGCTTTTAATTCCAAACAGAATCCTTTCTAAGTTTCTACACAGCTCCATCAAGATGGTCCAGTTCTCGGAGGAAACCAAGGTTCGCCGAATCCTGACAACTCACCATGTGCAAATCTCTCTAATTTCTTTTTCTACGTGCAGGAGCGCATCTCCAAGATAATCGACATTTCGAGGATTGCCATTCACTAGTGAGTGACGCGGCTGAACTCCGCAGTCTAGCTTGTCTAATTGCTTCTCTACAGCG
The DNA here is from genome assembly GCF_041956645.1 of Rasamsonia byssochlamydoides. NCBI lineage: Eukaryota > Fungi > Ascomycota > Eurotiomycetes > Eurotiales > Trichocomaceae > Rasamsonia > Rasamsonia byssochlamydoides. The sequence continues at coordinate 101,749 of NW_027192458.1, read as the reverse complement.
GATATCTTCCTCTGATTGTGTATCTTGGTATGTCATCATCTGAGAAGTAGCTGGTAGTTTGTTGTACTTTCGACTAATGTCTGTGCAGGTTATACGTACAGCGAACCGAAGCCATCGCTTTTCAAGTACTTGCTGCGCCTGCACCTACCTCCGTTATCATCTTGGCTAACCAGGTCCATAGGCTTTTCTCGCCCCTTGCCTAAACGATTTGGATGAGATGATATTACGGTCCTTTGAGGATTGATGATTTAATAAGACGGTGACCATACTTTCTTTTCGGGGACATGGTCCTACGGGCCATGCTGGATTCCCAGCAGGTATTACCTCTCGGGAACATGGCTACTTATCATGTACATTAGAATCTGGGTTCATCAGGCCGTTACGTTGAAGAACATGCGCCATCATTTCGTTGTCTAAGGGAGGTTTCTCCAGTCTTGTACGCTACATCAATTTAACGTTAGGATGTTGGTGCGCTCCATATTTTAGAGATGTATCTGCATCACAAAGGACTCAATGCCGAATATTGAGCTCCTGGGAAGTTAGTGCCCTGTAAATCTGCCCAACTATGTGGTTTAATACCTCGTTTGTATCTGTAGTAGATAAATGCGGTCACTTCGGACACCTCGGAAATACATAGGGACGCTAACTATGCGGAACATCGCATTTCTGCTATGGACCTGAACTTTCTCCGACACACGTCCCTTTCGCCAATTGAGAGGGATTGAAGCGAGTCACGGTCAATGACTGACAAGAATGTCCCTTCGACATCTTTTGTTGAGACCGTAGCCGGGTTCACGGCAGGGGTCATTTCAACCCTCTGTCTCCATCCCTTGGATCTAATCAAGACTCGCCTGCAAGGTATGATCGGCGTTGTCTTTTACCCTACTAAATACTGCATCCCGTAGAGCAAACCGGCTGACCTGCTTCTGTTTCAGTTGATCGAGTTTCCCCTTCGCGATTGGGCCGCTCGTTTCGGGTGATTCGAGAAATACATCGGACTGAAGGCGGAATTACTGCTTTCTACCGGGGTTTGACTCCGAATCTTGTGGGCAACTCGACTAGCTGGGCGCTGTACTTCCTGCTTTATAGCGAGATTAAAGGGGCAATACGCAATGCACAAACATCTGACAAGCATGGGCTAGGCGCATCGGAATACTTCCTGGCCTCGGGGGCGGCTGGTATGTCTATTGTGGCCCGCGTGTGCACGAACAATGACTGAGATGTTGAGCTCGACAGGCCTCTTTACGGCTATTCTTACAAATCCCATATGGGTTATCAAGACTCGCATGCTGTCCACTGGTTCCCGCACACCTGGAGCATACCCTTCTTTTGTATCTGGAGCCCGGCAAATCTTGACGTCTGAAGGCGTGGCTGGCTTCTACCGTGGTCTTGTGCCCGCTCTATTCGGCGTCAGCCATGGTGCCTTCCAGTTTATGGCCTATGAGCAATTGAAGGCGTACCGCTCTAGATCAACCTGGGCAAGGAATATCCCGGCATCGACCACAGAGAGAGGAGGAGGAGCAGATCGGCAATTTAGCAACCTCGATCTTCTCATCATATCCAGTCTCTCGAAGGTCTTTGCTGGTTGTATCACCTACCCGTATCAGGTTTTAAGAACTCGACTCCAGGTGTACGATGCGGCCATTGTGTATCAAGGAGTGTGGGACGCTACGCGGAAGATTTGGCGCAACGAAGGCGTAGGTGGGTTTTACAAAGGCCTGGGACCAAATCTTCTCAGAGTCCTTCCAAACACGTGGGTCACATTCCTTGTATATGAGAATACAAGGAGGTATTTACTCAAGCTGGGTGTCGGTGATGGTTGAAAGGACTCGATAAGTACCAGCTCCTTCCTCTGTGTCTATTTTGGATGACATACAATTGATTCAATTGATCCATCCACACGAGCGAGGCGATATACTTGCAGCAGCGAGGTCGAATGACATAGGACACTTTAGGAGGGCAGAATCGCTTCTCCAAATGGTGGAGCATTGTATAAATGAATTTCACGACACTAGGGCTCTACCAAAATTATCTATCTTGGTTACTTTCATATTCTCCCCGTCAAGCTTAGAGTACGGAGTACGCTAGCAGAGCTTCATAGCTCATGAGCGACGAGACTTTCAGAGGTATACATCTGATGCCTCAGCGTATTTATGTAAATATATCTCACGACTAGAATTTTATTGATCGTACAAAGCTGGCTACTCCGTCATCTCTGACATGTCGTGTCTTGGTCTGTGATCTTCAATACCTCCGAACCATGAAAAGAAATGCATAAACATGGGCAGTGTTTTTGGTTGCAATATCATCATATCATCTTCCTCGTGTAGAAGGGATGAAGCTAGAGAAGTAGCAGTAATAGCGTATCAGCTTTTCTCGTCAGAATAGATCATCTTATTATGCCGTAGTGAATCTGACAATATATATACCTAGGTTGGAAGACCACCTTCATTTTTTTCTTCTCTCTGCCTAACATACTGTAACTATAACTATGACCATTGACCATACAACCGATATCATATTCTATTTCGTTAACACGGGATGGACGAGTAAGATGCCATCTTGAGAACATAGCATGGGGTATTTCCGAGTAAAGTATACATTACATACGTATGTATGGACATACTTTACGTAGCTACCTAGTCGTTTAGATAAACTTTAGGTATGTATGTACTACTGTGGTATGTACTCATAGCAGGGACAACCACTTTTTCCAGACCAGGTAATCCTAAATAAATCCTTACTATTAGTATTAGGTATGAATGTACCTAGGTATGTCTTGTCTTGTCTTGTCCTATCCCTACTACTGTTCCCTTTTCATATAAGGGAAATGACCATGATCTTCTTCGTCACTACTACCACTACTACTTGAGCAGTCATCACTCCCTGATGAAGGTAGTAGTGTTGCACCTTTTGCTGCTGCTGCTTCTGCTTCGGGGGTACGAAGAGCAGCGGATTTGCCGGAGGCGGCGGTGGTGGTGCAAGAAATCTTTCGGTCCTTCCCTCTCCCTTTGATCCCCTTGTTGCTGTTTTTGTATAGCTCGGCGAAGTAATCCCATAGCTGTCGATCTTCTGGCGTCATCATCTCTCCGTCGCGCAGCGAAGCGAATTTGGCCGTCAGGTTTCGCAGAGTCGTTGAATGGAATTTATTCTGGTGAGACTGTGATGCACATCCGTTAATATTAGAAAAAAGACATTGCGCTAGGGACCCGAATTGTCTGAGGAAATGTGGTGAAAAAATGGCAAACCAACCTTGAGATTGCCCAGCTGGGTGAATTGCTTCCAGCAGTTGTCCAGGAGACAAGTAAACGGCTTAGCTTGCTCATGTGTTATCTTGTGAGCTCGAACGTTACCACGCTGGGCGAATCTCTTGTGACAGATATCGCAGGAATAAGGCTTCTCGCCGGTATGACGACGCTCATGGGTCTAAGGAATCAATCAGTCATTATTGTCCGATTGTATGTTGTATATATCTCATGAATTGACAACTGGTATAACGATACCTTTAGGTTTCCAAGTTGTGAGAAGCGTTGACCACAGGATGGTTCCTTGCAGATCTGTACGTACAATGTTCAGTATCCATTGCCCGCTGCATGGGAAAAAAAAGGAAAGGGAGAGAGAGATGCTTACAAATGGTTTATCGCCTGTGTGCGCACGCATATGGATGTCAAGGTGCGTCTTTTGGGTAAAAAACTTCCCACAGTGAGGCAGAGGGCATTGATACTTTCGTTTCGATTTCTGCCCTGGATTCTGAGTTCGGTCCTGAATGCTTAGGAAGAAGCGACTTGGCTGAGGAGGACCCAAGTATGTCGTTGTTGGAAGATGATAATTGCCCTGTCCATGCGTGAAATGCTGCAGAGGCGGAAGTTGCTGCAATGGAGGCCCGGATCGAGACTGAATCGTCTTCATCAAAATGTCGACCTCGGTGGTAAAGTCCACTTCAGATGCATTATACGTAGATTGCTCCTTCTTGATATGATCAGATGGTGAATTCTGGATCATGCGGTTGGGTTGGGTGCCTGAACGATGGTCGTCTATCATCCTTGCTTGAGGGTCCCTGAACACTCTGGACAGCCCGTCCTTTGGTTGTTGAACGTCGGCAGGGAGTGTTTGTAGCAGAGGGGGTTCCGATGAGAGTCGCAAAGGCTGTGGATTGATATGGCTCCCGGATGGTCCTCCAAAAAATTGTTGGTATGGGCTCGAATGACTGTTCAGAACATGACTGACATCGTAAGAAGCTGAAGGAAGAGACGGAGCGAATGCGACTGGAGTGTTGGAATAGAATGAGAAGCTGTGGTCAACGTGACCAGTATTAATGAGGCGGCGAGGTTCAACTGCTCTCAGCTCATGACTGGGATATCCATAGGAAACTGGCACTGTTGCTTCCATTGCGACGCAAACCCCGTATTTGAGAGGAGAGTTGTTGAAAGACACACGGCAGGTACTATAATCCAAGGAAAGGGGACGATGTTGAGCGTATCAGACCAGGCACACAGGGATTCCAATGAGCGGTCAGGACTCAAGAGCAGCAGAAAGAATGGCCACTATTTAGAAACTGGATAACGGGAGTCTCCGAAAGAAAACACGGTTTGCGAACTTGCGAGTCGAGTGCCTGGAGAAGGTATATACAAAGATTACAGACTCGGCCAGAAAAGAATCAAGAAAAGTGAGATAGAACTCAAACAAAGACAAGCGCTGGCGGTCCAACAACGACATGTTGTCATTCAACTATACACGGAGATCTAGAACTAGATATACATCGCCAATTAGCGTGGGGACCGATGCGTGGCAGGCAAGAAGAACCCCGATCCGCTCCATCCCAAGCTTAGGGATAGGGCCCCCCGGTCCCGGGTCCCGAGTTGGGGTTACGTCCAGCCTGGCCATTCGGTGCAATAAAGATCGATAGTTGCTATGATGACCATCCGAAACAGGAGACAGAATGATCCAAAAATGACTAGATGAAGCCCGTGTACGGAGTACCCTGGAGAAGATCTAGCATGCGGATACGCCGCTTGAGATGCCGGATGGGTGAGGAGGCCTGTCTCCAGAAGAGCGATATGGGACCAGGCAACCGAGTCGCGGAAGCACAGTGAAAGTTCCGCTCCGAGGTGACCAGTCGCTCGGGCGTGCCATGCGACCAGGGTGGAAATGCCTGCTGCAGGGTGAGGCCTCGCCTTCTCCCAAGCAGCCTGTCAGGGCGTGTCGCCAACTGAACGTCCGAATAAGGAAGCTGAGCAACCCGTACTTAGGGCGTGGATGAGCTGGAGTCCGGTGAAGAGACGGGGCCTGGTGGCGGCCAAAGCATTGGAGCCGCGCAGTGGGGGTTCGTTTCATTCAAGGAAGTTCGAACAGGGTGTTCCCACAGCGATCTAGTGGAGAGATCGGGGGTTTCTTATCACTGAAGGAGGTCGGGGGCGCACACCATGCGCAGTAATTCGCAGTATTTCCTCTGCAGATCATAACAAAGCGCTGCCATAAGAGATTCACACATCAAGGTACGAATACCTGATCTATGTGGCAGAAGGACTGCTAAGGCTTAGAACTAGGCTTCGCCATTACGAGCGTTGTCGAGTCACAGGATAAGACAAGCCCTGTGTGCCAGTAGCATTGCTGATGGCTGAGGATCCGCGAATAGGGTGACCTAGCAGCAAGCGAAGGCAGCATGAGCGGTATCCGCGGTCCATCGTATATAATAATGATAATAGTAATCAGTCTCACCGAATCAGGTTGATAAACCAGAACCACCGTTGAGAAATAAATAAGCAGCACATTGCGCCCAATCAAATGCCAGTGAAATCGATACGGCACGCGGAGTCAGATGATCCAGACAAAGAGATCGAACGATTGTTTTCAGACGATGCACTACGCCTTGTGCTGGATTGGATGTATGGATGTTCACCCTGCATCAGGGGCTGGTTTGCAAGGGCATCATCCTCCGAGGTCTTCGTCTTCACCTGGCCAAGAGACAGACGAGTGGAGACGAGGGTTCTGGCGATCTCCACGGATCTGGCGGTGCATTATTGCTAGGCTGCAGTGCCATGAGTCCATGACCGTGGGAGTGGAGGAGGGTTAAGGCCTGGGAAGGGACGGACCGCAGTTAGCGATCATCGCCACAGGAGACTTCCTGTCATTCTCCAGAGACGAAACAGTCGTCGCCATGGCTTTTGGAGCCTCGCGGAGGCGTTGACACTTTGAGGCCATAAGGCGGAAGGTGACAGGGGTCTGAGCCACTGGGTTGAGCTAGTCTGCTGGAGGCGTCAGTCGAGCTGATCCGCTGTCGCCCGGAGACAGTCAGATTGGCTAGGGAAGGAGACGGCTTGGTGGAAGGTGCAGAAGGAATCGTAGGGTGCGATTAAAAATGAAGCGATGCTGCATGCAGCATGGAAAGCAGGGACCAGACGCTATCACATACTCTCCTCGTCACCTATCCACAACCAGCCAACCGGACCGATTAGGATGCAGAACACAGTCGGTCAGGCGCTGTCATTCTTATTAACTAGGGATGTGTGGCCATTCCGTGTACTGGATGTCAGGATTGGGATCCTGACAGGAATCTAAGGAATGGCAAAACCGGAAATGCGAAATACTTGGAGGAAATCGCTTGGCGTTGTCCTCGTGCAAGAGATCTTGGTAACTTCCAAGATCATCGCTAGACTGCCGCCGGTCTATACTCCAGACAGCTCTATCGTGGTTGGGTGGATGAACGATCGGACTAGTAATGAATAGTGTATGAGGTCGTGCGTGGTTCATCCTCCGACGGTCAGGCCGCCCTTATGTCGACTCAGGTCTCTTCAGCCACCATGCTGTGCAACAATCGAAGCGATGATGACGAGGATGATGATGCATGACTTGAGGAGCCTTCACGTCAGAGTCAGCTTCCCCGCGACGAGTCATTGAACACCCAGATCCCATTATTCTGTACTCTGTAAACCGGTAAAGGTGGTTTTGTTGTGCACCTCCACTACCTAATTAATTAGTCATTTGAAGGATTCGCCTGTGCAATAGGATAGACTTGCTTTAAGGAGGCTAGACAGTAGTCTAAGATCTGGCGGATCGGCTAGTTGGCGACCAACACTCGACCAGCTTCGGCCATCATTATTATTGGATTCTTGGCCTGAATCAGCAGACCTCGGCCATCGTTGGAGCGACATGTCTGGTCAGCAATCAACAATTCTCACAATATTAATAACAATGGACAAGGGTGGCACACTGGCAGGTGTTCTCAAGAGGTGGGGGAAAAGGTACCTCCCCATTTACCACTTAACCGCCGATGGGCCCCAGAAAAAAAAACAAAGAGAAAAGCTTCGACCCGATCCATGCACGAGACTGGCAGTAGATGATTGGCCCTGGCCACGTTGCCGACGCTGAGATATTCTTTCCCTGTGATCTTCAGCGCTAACGAGAGCTCTCAGCCATGGCTCATGAGCCTTCTTCAACCATCATGATTGACATTTGTTGATTCGTGCGCAGTGAACTGTGTTCTTGTCACTTATGGTCTTCCCACGCTGTCCCAGCCCTACAGTACTACTGTACGAAGACGCTCCCAGACGTCCAACAAGATTCCTCCTGACGCTGTGGAGATCTTGCATATCTTCCTGCTTGCAAGGCTCCACATTCCCCGCTGCATCTTGAGAAAAGATCTTGACGTGGGTATTCATCGATTCTAGGCTAGCACCTTGCTCCGGGAGCATGACAATGCCAAAGCGATGCTTTTGAAGTGAAGCTGCTCTCGATATTACTGATGTATGGAAGTGAGTTGGCATACTAGGCCAGTCGCCGCCACGATCATCAATATTTGCCGACATACGGGAAACAGCACCAATCGGAATCCCATTGAATTAAATCTGTACAGGGCCCGTGTGCTGGATTCGCAGTATATGCCTGTTTCTTGCATTAATGTCAGCCACGTTTTATGAATGCAGATTACTTCACCGGATTCACCTAGCCATCTCCCGAAAATCATTGCATGCGACGCATCACATTCATGTGGAAGTCGATGTCTTTGCATATTCGTGTTCGAAGGACACTTAACTGGTGCCAGTCTCATGAAATCCGTCGGCACTAGGTGCGCGACAGCTGCAGCCAGGCTGTACGCTAGAGAGTAGACTACTGTAACTGCTATTTAAGTGCCTGAACCGTGATCTTCATGGAATCCTATGTTAATTAATTAGTCATCGCTTAGCGGGTCAAACTACAGTCATTATGTGACCTTCTGGGTTTGAAGTATATACAAGATGTCTGTATTCTCGCAACCACAAGCAGCGACGCTGAAATGGCGGTGGAGGATAGGTGCTCTCTCCGCGACGTGGGCCTGTCGTTGACATGGATGAACCCGGTTGTATGACAGCCTGAGTGATAGGGCTTGTTCACCTTAGAGTATGAGACTGCCTGTGTGGAATGCTCTCGAGATCATCAAGAGTCGGTCTATCTTATACCTTGTTAAATCATTTAGAATCAATCAATGGAGTTCGACATGTATGTACAGTACATACATGTAAGCACTGGCCGGGCAGAACCCACGCAGAACATCTGGTGTAAAATAAGAAGGATTAGAAGGGATCGCTTAAGCCTTCTCACTAACTGTTATAGGTTTCAAACCCACAAACAGGCACGCAACTCTGACCAGATGCCCCTTTAGTACTGTGTACTACAGTACGGAGTACATACAATGTCATCCCGAGGCAGAGCAAATATGATAGGTCAGATTCGTTTATATCATTAGGAGATTAGCACTGTGGGGCCCAATTAAAGCGAACCAGTAGTTTATTCTACTCCGTATGGAGTACTCCATACGGAGTACATCATCGGCTATCTTCTCGCGATTTGGATTCTAAAAGAAAGAGAAATAGAAAAAGAAGCGTATGTACATACGTACAGCAGTTACTATGTTGCATGGAGACGTCTCTGTCAGTGAGGAATGATTGGTGAAGTTCCCTCAATATGTTAATGGCTTTTGTGTCATTGATCCAAGCAAGCTTTCATGCTCCGTACATGAAGAGCGGAGCAAGAGTCAAATTCTCCATGATCAGTGATAACTAAGGAAGATAAAGTTCAGAAAGCTCTCCCATGGCCAGACGGGCTTCTTAATACCCAAAATATGGCTGATTCAGGTATAACAGTCACCTGACCCATTCTCGTCCAACACAAACATGCCCAGGATTACTGTAAGAGGAGAGGGGGGGGAAACATCTTTTGGATCCAATTCTACATACTGGTTATTGTTCTAATCCTACCTACCTTTCCTCTGTCTGGTGTGGCAGATAAGACTTTGCACAGGACGCAATGCTCGATCAAATGAGGTCCGTTACCGAGTTCATTAAATCGATGGACAATAAATAATGAAACCTCCCTTTCCTCTTTAAATCAAATCTAATTTCCAAGCGATTATCCCACCAGCACGACAGAAGCAATCATATTTGCCTACCTTCCAGAGAAAATCCATGACATTGAAGAGGGGGCAAACATCACTCACACGTCACACGGACTTGGAGCACCATGCAACAAAACGGACGAGAGGGACTACGATATTCGAAGAGGGACAGATAAATCAGAAAATATGACTACACTCGTCCCATCATACATCCATCCACCCACCCCATTCTTTTCTTTTCCTCCTTTTTTTTCCCTTCCCTTTTGAGATCCCTCCGCCCTTGTCAACTGCGCTTCCCCTTTCTTGTTGTGAATGGCAGTGAGATGAAATGGCAAAGCCCCTGATGTAGACGACAAGACAACCCAGACCAGAGAAATAATACCAGCCGTAATTGAGACAAGAACCAAAGAAATATCACACCTGCGCCAGAGCCTCTGGTATCAATTACATCATCGTCCAGTATAAGTCGAGTACCTAGTGGAAAAATCAGTTAATAACCCAAACATTCATTGATCTGTCGCCATTCTTTCTCTCAGTGTAACGTACCTCCAAATTCTCGCACGCATGTCACCGCTACCAGTGGCAAACAGATTGTTGGTAGGGCTGGGAGCAACGGAGATAACTGATTGCAATGTTAGACAAATGCCAGATCAGCACTCAGAGCATTTAGTCACTTACCTGAGTTCTTGTGACCCTGGAGCATCATTTGGGCATTTCCGGTTGTCGGGTCCCAGAACTGAACACCCCGGTCCTTGGAACCACTCATAACCCAGTGTCCATCCGGTGTCAAGCAGACACTGAGCACGAAATCCTTTGGACATAAGTCAGCACAGAGACATCCACCGAACAGAATCCGCAGATATCAAACCTACCTTGTGGCCCTCAAAGGTTCGCACGCATTTGCCTCCCTTGACGCCGCTTGCGGGCATGAGGCCTCTTGGTGCGGTCAGCTCCCACAGCTTGATCGTCTTGTCAAGACTACCGCTGACCAGGTCACGGCCATTCGGCGCGAATGCAACTGAGTAAACACTATCCTTGTGACCGTCGGGGCTCTCCAGTCTTTCCACAAGGTAGCCAGTCGTGGTATCCCAGACCCGGACACTCTTGTCGAGAGAGCCAGCGGCCACATAGTGACCATCAGGAGACATGGCCACCGTGGTGACACCGTCTTCAATGGTGAGGGTGTATACGAGCTTGCCTTCCAAGACATCCCACAAGCGCACCGTCTTGTCCCCGCTACCAGAGGCAATGTAGCGACCGTTTCCAGCATAATCAAGGGAGTAGATGTCCTGTTCATGTCCGGTAAAGACATGCTTAATAGTTCGAGTAGCGATATCCCAAACCTGTCCGGAACAGAATTAGCAAAGGAAGCAAAGAAGAAGGCATGGGGGACCAAGGGGAAAAAAATTTATCTCACCCTAATCTGCTTGTCTTCGGCACCAGTCGCAAGGTACTTTCCGTCCGGACTGAAGCAGACGCTACGGATGTAGAGGTCTCCATCTTTGTCGACGGTCTCATCCTGGAGAGTCGCAACGTTCTGGCCCGTGGCCACGTCAAAGATCTGAGCGGATCGGTTACAGCCCGTCGCCACGTATTTACCGTCTCGACTGAATCTCACGCAGCAGACGACACTGTCATGCACCAGATGATGGACAAGTTCGACGTCCAGGACTCGCTGCACTTCCGGGTTGAACACCGCATACCAGTCCGGGCCTTCCTTCTTCTGCGAAGGTGGCAAGTCATCCGGGTTCCAATTGGCCAGCATATTTCCGGGCCGCTCGCGGACGAGAGCCTGGCTGGGAGGCGTGGGCCGGGCGATCTGAGGGGATTGCTGAGGGTTCGGATAGGCCAGCTGGTGGCCCTGTTGCGGGGTCGCAGGCCCCGGAGGAGCTCGACCACCGCGACCCTTACCGGGTCCCGGCGAAGCAGTCGGTGGTGGAGGAGGTCCGTAACCTGGAGGAAACGCGAAACGTTAGACGGCAGAGAAGAAGAAGAATGCCCAGTTACACATACCGTTCACAGCAGCACCAGGCTGATACCCTCCATAAGAGCCCTGCGGAGGCTGCGGCGGTCCTTGCTGCCCCGCGGGAGCGGGCTGCTGGAGGTTATGCTGGGGAGGCTGCTGATCCTGGGGAGGGGGAGGGGCAAGACCGGGACCACTACCTCCTTGGTTGGCCATGATCCCACCGAACAGGTTGCTAGGCCCATGTCCCAGGGCAGGAGGAGCCTGGGAAGGGCCCGCATGCGGCTGCGGGCCTCCAACGTGAGATGGGACGGTCTGCACGCCACGCGATTCGAGCTCATGCCGCAAGACTCGGATTTCGGCCTCATAGCTGGTAGGCGAATGAAATCGGTTAGTCAGAGGAAGGTCCCTGTACGCTAATTGTTGGCTGATGAAGAGGACCTACTCTTGCTTCATCTTGATCTGAGCTTGCTCAAGCTGATAGACCTTCTGACGGATCATTTCCATTTCTTGAAGTTGCCCGGTCACTGCAGAATGCGTCAGCCAAAAGGATGCTTCCTGTATGCGACAACAGAAGGGAAAGGATACGCACGCTGATGTTCAAACTCCCCGGTGCTCCGGGACTGGTTCTCAAATTCCTGGCGCAACTGCTCCAGCAACTCGTTTAAACGCGAGTTGGGAGCAGGCACCATCCCACGATGTGCGTTATACATGGCGGAGGGTCACAGTCCTTATCGCTAACTTGGCAGATTTCGAGTGGGATTGGAAGACCGTGTGGCTGGAGACACCCCTCCGTTCGCGACAACCAGACGGAGCCGAGAAGGATCGAGGGGAAAGACACGGCGAGGAGGGACTGCAGAGGCAGTCAGAGCTGTCGCATCACAGGTAGACAAGCGGGGTAAGGTCGCTGATTACCTATTGTAGACCACGACCGGAGTGGACAGAGTGTAAAGAGAAGCAGACGGGACGGACTGCAATGCCTGATGGATTTGGCGCTGGGAGAGGAAGGCGGCTGATGCTTTGGCGCGAGAAGCGAGGCGGCAGGCGACCGTTGACCCGCGAAGACACCCAAAGCACAACAACTGACTTGGCCGCTCGCTCGGAGGGGCGTGTACGACAATGGGCTGAGAATGCCCGTCAGAGAAGGGACTGTGCTGTATGGCTAGCCAATCTGGACAAGTCGCGAGATGGCAGCAGCAGGATTGACGGGCACAGAAGAGGCTGGAGAGAAGAGAATAATAATGGAGATGAGAGATGGCGGGAAAGAAAAGGGAGTCAAAGCAGTCGTCAGTTGTGACGGGACCCGCAGGCGACGGTTTTGGGTAGAAGAGTGGAGCTGGAGCATCGGTTGTGGTGAGGTGGTCCACGGGGAAGCAGCTGCAAGAACGCCCGTGGAAAAGGCGGTAGATTCGCTCGGAGAGAAGCGCCCGAACAAGGAACGAGCGGCGCCCGGACCAGCGCGCGGCTGATCGCAGTCGCTTATGTAAGTAGCCGCCTGGCCTCTGCATCGGTCACCTGACCGCCTGCATAAGATTACCTAATTTGCGGAGTCATAAATTATGTCTCGCTTGGCCGTGTCACGTGTGCTGCTTAGCTAATAAGCTCGCGGCTCCCCCTGCGATGTGCATGCACAGGCCGTTGAAGTCCAGGGGTTTTCATGGTTATTATCAATCTACTACCAACGCCCGAGATCGAGACTGAAGATACTAGATAACACAACAATTCGATCAGAATTCTGCACCTTATGCCATCCTTGGAGTGGGTGAAGATACAGAGGCCTGCGATCAATGGGCATTGAGTAGGGAATAGCGGTGCAAAGTCGTGGAATCGGATAAGACCAGCCCTGCACAGGCAGCTCTTTGTCTTTAAAAACCAGCAAGGTTATAGCATCAATTATTTTCAAGGGTACGGGGCAAGCTTTATTGCAGAAGGCCGAGACGTCCTATCAATTATTGTCTGCAGGCCAATAATAACTCACCTCGGCTCAGTACCTGGCTGAGGACGAGAGCTCTGCAAACTGGACATGACGTCGACTCTTGCGCGGTCTATCGCATAGGGCTGGCTTATCAAGCGTTTTCAGAGAATTCTAGGTATTCCTCTAACCCAAAAAGCATTGTGGTGTATAAGTAGATATTCCGAGCCTATCGAGCTGGCAGTTTTACTGTTGAGGATTCCAAGTGAAATAAAATAGGAGAATGGACAGAGAAAGAAACAATGCTCTATTGCCCTGATGTTTGCAATCTGAACAGTTTACCATCAAAGGCGACGAGCTAGCTTCTGTAATTCAGTTTCAATGATGGATAAGAATCGAGTGAACAGGACATACGCTCCATAGAGATAAGTGGCACATACAGTCGACATCTCTGACTGCGCTCAGATTGATGCCACTGACATTAAGATTAATAATATACTCTGTCGTCTTGATCCGGTTGACGAATGCGATATCCCCACGGAAGGCATGCTTGGCCTCCTGGCCATGGTTGTTGGCACCGCCGGCCTTGGTTAGCAGCCCGGCTGCTCGGATCGAAGCCTTCTCCACCGTCCACGCCGGCCCGTGGCCCAATGAGCCCAGCCTGAGTGGGAAAAGGAGTGCAAACTGCATTATTTATCAACCACAATTAGCTCCTCCGTTCCTGCTTGTTGCACGCAGAAAAGGCAGAATCAGGCCAATCGACAATTTCCATCCGCCCCACGGCCGGCTCAGTGGCTTCCGTCCTGGTGTGACTTCGTCCGTAAGTCTCGTCCCACTCCCTCATTATTATTTTTACAGGACGACTCCTTCAATTCTGTCTTGATCAATTTATCTCCGCCCTCCTCTGTCGCCTCCCATTTTCCGCCTGTAGGCCCATCTATGCCCTCCGGCCCCCGTTTTGCGCTTTAATTACGTCGACCGTTCGTTCTCGGGCTTGGGACGTCTTACTACCATTGCAGGAGGCGCGACCCAGTCAATTCAACATGGATATCGTCCTGGAGGTTTTCGATACCTTCCTGGCGGATCGCATATATGCTGCGCTCCTCCCGGCATCTCTCTCTTTTTCGACAACCTTCCTTAGCAGCAATGACGCCAACAGCACACTATCGTTCTTCGGCGACGCCCAGTCGTATGTTTACGAGCCATCCTCTCGCTACCTCTACCTCGAACCGTCTAAATATGCCTATATGAGCGCGTGGCCAAGGGACAACATCTACCGACAGGCTGTCAGTCTGTATTTGATTACTTGGTATGTCGCTCTCTGCACGGTTTGCGCGGAATCGCCTGCTAATCTAGCAATTAGGATTTTCGGCCTCCTTGTTTACTTTATCTGCGCAACGCTGTCGTATATCTTCGTCTTCGACAAGACCACCTTTAAGCACCCCAAATACCTCAAGAATCAGATCCGCCTGGAGATCGCTCAGACAATGAGGTCCTTGCCCGTCATGGCCATTCTGACCGTGCCGTTTTTCCTGGCCGAGGTTCGAGGATATGCCAAACTATATGACTCCGTCGCCGACGAGCCCTTCCCATACTACAGCATTCTACAGTTCCCTCTCTTCATCGCTTTCACGGACTTCTTCATCTACTGGATTCACAGGGGGTTGCACCATCCTCTCGTCTACAAGACTCTCCACAAACCACATCACAAATGGATCATGCCCACTCCCTATGCCTCTCATGCCTTCCATCCTGTCGACGGCTGGGCGCAAAGTGTTCCGTACCATGTCTTCCCTTTCGTGTTCCCTCTCCAGAAGCTCGCGTACGTCGTGCTCTTCGCATTCATCAATTTCTGGACGGTCATGATTCATGATGGCGAGTACATCGCCAACAGCCCCATCATCAACGGCGCCGCTTGCCACACTATGCATCACCTTTACTTCAATTATAACTACGGACAGTTCACCACCCTCTGGGATCGCCTGGGAGGTAGTTATCGCAAACCAAACGAGGAGCTTTTCCGCCGCGAAACCAAGATGGCGCAGAAGGAGTGGGAAAAGCAGACCAAGGAAATGGAAACCATCCTCAAGACAGTTGAAGGAGAGGACGATCGCCAGTATGTCAGTGAGGAGGCGACAAAGAAGAACCTGTGATGGAGGAAGCCTCTCGGCAGGGCAGTTGCGGACAGTCTTCTGCAACAAGCGAGTGTCACCAGGTTATTCATTTTGGCGAGCAATCGCCGCCTTACAAGAAACCCATCCCAGGACAGCTGTCAGATGGGGGTGAGTATTTGGACTCGGGTCCCGGGATCCGAGGGCATTGGGTCTGCAATGCGACATTTACGAACTTACGCCGGCTTCTAATAATCGACTGTACCATTATCATTATCCCCTTGTAATTAAAACCTTTCTCTGCCTCAAGCATTTGATATTTTGCTTTCTTGTTTTTATTATGCATCAAAGATACTGTTACTCACTTTCATGAATGGCTGTCGGGCAGCGACTTTTCCCCGAATCTCGTTGGATACCAACACTGAGAGTCAATCTATCAAATTGTATGTACATAGTGGAATGGATGAGATGGCTCGAATTCGATGTCACGATGCTTCTCCACTTTTCCCGCGTAGCCCTTTCCTGCCTTCCCAGATATGTATGGCCGGATAGCATTGTGTATGTAATTCTACCTACCTAGTTTTCCGGTATTGCGATTCGGACTAGGGTCTACTCCTGTCAAATAACGTTTTCAGAGAAGAAGATACTCTGGTAGGTGGATGCGTCAACTCATTATTTGTCATTGGCCAAGAGTTGCAGCAACCAACATAGTCCTTATTCTATATGCTGTAATTGATCTATTCTATAGTACACAAATGGACAAAACTGATTCCATCATACTTAGTTCACTAATTACAGCTTGCTTTCCTTCGTCGGCAGGAACCAGCCCATGTATCTTTCATGCAGAGTCGGCGTCACTCCTGTCTGAGGGTGAGCCGGCTCTTTGCCATCATTGAAGTATGTCGCCAAAGCAATGTCCGCATGAGCCTCAGCGTCGTACCCGTAAACGTCCAACACGGTCTGCGGGTCTCCATACAAGTTGGCGCTGCGAATGAAGTATTTACCCTCCAGCTCCGGCGCCATCGTCGCGTCACGGGCACGTTGCTCGGGACCATCCGGCAGATGCCAGATCGCTCCGTTGATGAAAGAAACCTGCTGCTTCGCGTACGCCTTGGGCATCCGCTCCTTCTCGTAAATGTCAATCGCCTCACGGAAACTCAGCTTGCCTTGGACAACAGCTCCGATACACTTCGCCAGGAAGGCCCCATCTTCCATTGACGTGGCAGCTCCTTGGGCCATGTGGTTGACCATGGAGTGCGCAGCATCACCCATGAGCACAACATTCTTCTTCTTCGAGGACCAGGATTTCAACGGACCAGTCACCATGAGTGGCCACCGAGACTGGAAGAAATGAAGAAGACATGGTCAGCCTTGATCTCCCTCTCCAATGAATGGAACGCGCAGGGAAGGGACAGTTCTCACCGTGCGGGGAATCATATCGACGATACGCTTGATGCGAGGGTCGAAGTCCTTGTATTGCTCTCGCAATTCCTCAATAGGAACATCGAACTGGGTGGCACGCAGTTTCTCAGGTCGGTGATGAGACAACACGAGATTCAAGTCTTTACCCGCGCAGATCGGATAAGTGATGATGTATGCGTTTGGTGCCATCCAAACCTCCATAGTGAGCTTCTCGATAAGCTCTTTCGCGATCGGGTCCTTGCGAATCTGGTCGTACGGCACAATAGCACGATAGGCGCAATTGGTGGTCGGTGGCTCGGGGGTAACGTCAGGGAACAGCGTCCTCCTGACAATACTGTTGATTCCATCCGCACCAACCACAAGATCAAAAGTGTACTTGACGCCCTTGTATGTTTCCACGGTGACTTCATCGCTATTCTCATAATCGACGCGGACGATCCGAGAATCGATGTAAATCTGGGCGCCTAGCTGCCTCGCGATCGTAACCAGACCCTCGTGGAGGTGCGCACGATGAACCACCCACCATGGACGGTTCAAGGCACGTTCTAATACCTCAATTTTTGTGTGTCCAACTCGAGTTCCGTCTTTCCGGCGCATATTCAGCTCCTCGAACCGGACCAGGTTCTTGCCAATCACATCGGCGACCTTCCATCGTTGCAGCAGAACGGAGACATTCGGGGTCATCTGAATACCGGCACCGATCTGTGGTCACTCGTGTTAATCTCTCCCGTTCTCCTTCTCCGGCTCCTGTAAGGCCTGTAACCAACCTCCCCGAGCTGCTCGGCCGCCTCGAGCACAGTGACACGAGCTCCAGCACGGCGGAGTGCTATAGCTGCGGAGAGTCCGCCTAGACCAGCTCCGACTATACCGACGTGGACATCACGAGGAGCCTTCTTGAGAGTCAGCACTGCCCAACTTTCGGTGAGACACTTTCGATTGCATACCATGGTAAGGTGTTGCGACGAGAGAACACAAGATATACACCAGAACAACGATCGAGTGGTCTCTAGGAACCTTCTTTTTCTTGACACTTAAAAAGAAAACTTGTTTCAATTTGTTTCAAGGACGTGATGGTCAAGATTTCCCACGATTATATATGCTTATCAGCTACATAAACAGATAGAATATAGTATGACACCGCTCCTGGGGAGTTAGGGTTTTTCGGGGACTTCGGGAGATGGACCATGGAGATTCAAATATTCATCCAAGAAAGCCGAGGATAAAGGCAAGTAGCAACGGCATATAACTTGAGAGTTTCAAGTTTACGTGCATGTTATATACAATTGCGTGGATAGTCTTCAATTGCGCGTCTCTTCGTATACTACCCGTCCGTGTGGTGCAATATTAATACCCGAAATGATCCTGCCGCGACAGACCTTACGCGTGCCTCATCTGGGAGGCATCGACGTTGGCTACCGCCTCTCGTCGTCTCGCCCCGACCCTTCCAAGCCAACACTGGTTCTGATCATTCCATTCACCACCACTGTCGACTACTATCTTCCCGAATTTGAGAACCGGGCGCTTACGGACAAATTGAACCTGCTTGCCATCGAGCCCCTTGGACATGGCGCCACTCAAACGAAGAGCGAGACTTTCACCTACTGGGACACGGCCATCATGGCTCTCCAGCTTCTGCAATCGCTTGGAATCGACCGAGCATTCGCCATGGGGACATCTCAAGGTGGCTGGATAGCGGCACGGATGGCATTGCTGGGGCCTGAGAAAGTCTGATTTTCCCTCCTGCAATGAGAATGATGTCATTTCGTTTTTTTTTCCCTGACTGATCTCTCAACAGATACAAGGACTCGTGCTTATTGGCACGTCCATGGACTCGGAATCTCCCAAGAGCCGGGAATTAGGTTGCTGGGACGGCCCAGCGGCCGCTTCAGGCTTTGTCAAGCTCGGGGGTGATCCCACGCCTCAGCCAAACTTTGAGCCCGGGGACGACTACTACAGTTTCCTCATGGACATTGGCTATGGAAAGAGTGTTGATGCCGCCAAAAAAGCGTTCTGGGCCAACACCATCAAGAGCACTTACCGGGGGGATGAAGGGAAGAAGAGAATCTGCATGGCGGCGATTAACCTCGTTAGTCGCGATGGATTGTATGAACGATTGCCTTATGTGAAATGCCCTGTTCTCTGGCTGCAGGTGAGTCGATGCGGTCGCCGAGTTCTTGGCTCTTCCGACCAAATCTTCATTTCATTCTTCGTGGCCAGGAAAAGGCTGACTGTATGCCAGGGTACCGATGATGTGGTATTCAGCGTGGCAAACGCACAGGAAGGCATCAAGTACTTCACCAATTCTCCGGAAGCCAAGCTCATCCCGATGGAAGGGGGAGTTCACTTTCTTAGCTATACTCATCAAAAAGAGCTGCACCAAAACATCCTCGAGTTTACTGACCGCTGGAAGCGCAACGCCGGTAAGTTGTAAGACTGAAACGAGATAGTTTGAGAATTATTATATTGCAATTTACTCGGTTTACTTTTTTTTGCTCTACGATGGAGAAACAGATAACTTTAGCAATATGCATTCAATGGAATGACACATTTTGATTCTTGAGTAAAATCCGTATATAAATAGTATATCTTTCTAGAGTTAAGTTCTAGCACAATTCCATATTCAAGATAATGCTATGTTATCAATCCATGTATCCTTGACACATAATGCAGAAACATCACCTAGGCTACTCCGGATAAAAGACCACGAGTCAATATTTATTGTGTTGGTATTGTTCTCTTAATCCATGCATCCAATGCCACATGAGGAGAGTGGTCACGTTACCCAGCCGGATCCGTCGGGCCGTGTTGCCGACGGGAGTCCTCCTGCCAGAACGGAGGACGCCTTCCCAGAACAGTCGCCAGTGCGGTGAACGCGTCGGAACAAGAAGGCCAACCCTATTCGTGTGTGCAAGCAAGAAAATGGCCATGAAGGTCATGCATGATATTCGGCTGTAGACTGCCGTGCCTGATCCGATCGCCTTATTCACAAAGCCAGAGATCGTCGATTCGTCGTTCCGATTAATGATCATTGATTAACAGCCGGCCCCGATAACCGATGGCAAGACTGGATCCCCAAATCAGGCGGTAGTTCGAAATGCGGGGGTCTGGGACTTTTGTGGAGAAGATCGAAATTACCTGAAAGCTTAACAGAGGTGGAGTATAAGAACCCCAGAAGCTTTTCCCGAACTCCCCGTCTCTCTCTGTCCTCTACCCCAGAATTCACCGGGATCGCGTTTTACCCCGAATGAAAACCTTCTTGATACGGAAGTCGAATGAGGTTCCCTTGTTGACATCCAGAATTGGAAAGTCCAGGCCGCTATGCCACCATCCTTCAGCAATGATAATGACCGACCGTATGGCGCTGCTCCTCCTACTCCTACAGTAACCGGACACAACAGCATTAACAATAATAACAATAATAATGCGGCCGACAGTCCGAACAATCCCATGCCCGCTGCAAAACGACGCCGGGTGGCCTTGGCATGTGGCACGTGCCGCAACCGCAAGTCACGAGTATGTCTCAATCTGTCGTCGTTTCCTCTTAGTCTCCCGACGTCGTGGATAAAATTGGTGTGCCAGTTTATGGAGTAGACATTCTGATGGATTATTTTCTAGTGTGATGGAAGCCGTCCAAAATGCTCCATGTGCAGGGAGTTGGGATGTGACTGTGTATATCAGCAAGTCGGGAGTTCGCCCAACCTCACTGTCGGGAAAGAGTACATATTATCATCCAACCCATATCTATCCCACAAGAGTTATTGCCTCCTCTAACCTCTCTTTTTCTCCCATCGTAGCTATGTCGCCCAACTCGAACACAGAATTGAACAAATCGAGGAATTTATACGCCCGCTGCGTGAGGCGCGAGCTGAAGCCTCATTAACCAAGCCTTATGCTCTCCATGACGAGACAAGGCAACATGAGGCGTCTGCAGGGGTCGACAGAACTTCGACCTCGCAGGTGCCTCCTCATGCCGTGAATGGCAATGGACCCGAGATCGGTGAGGTGGATAACTCGGAGAATTCCATTGATGGAATGGCCGCGATCAACTTCACAGATGAAGAAGACTGCGGTTTCTTCGGTGTGTTCCATATTATTTACCCATCGCTGGTGAAAAAAGGGCTAATAGAATGTTGAAGGGCCTTCGTCAAATATCGCCTTCATGCGCCACATTTCACGAGCCATCACTCAAGCCAATAGCCGCAATTCATATCTACCATCTGTCTCCCCTAGCGATAGGTATGGCGGTGGCATGATGAGTGTCTCCCGATCACAGCCAGCACCCGAAAGCGACAGCAAGAGACGCGACTCTCACGGGGTGAACATCTATGCATTACCTTCGGAATCCCGGACCTGGTATCTCATTCAGAAGTACTTCCAAAAGACCGGGCAGCTTCTGCCGTTCATTCATGAACAATCTTTTTGCGAGACATATTTTCAGATGAAGAGGGACAATTTCACCAAGGTCCGAAGGACGTGGCTTGGTCTGCTTAATATCGTCCTGGCAATCGCGACGAGTTTGTGCACCGACGACAGCGAGTTGCCTGCTGAGAAACGGATCCAAGAGTCAGACGTCTACTATCAGAGAGCGAACGCGTTGTGCGACAGAGAGTCGAAGCGGAATACCAGTCTCGAGATGGGTACGTAAGACCAGTAGTCAGTCAGGAACAGGCACTGAACCATGTATAGTACAGTATCTACTCATTCTCGGGCAATACCTACAGGGAACTCAGAAATCCGTTCAAGCATGGAACACCCATGGTCTCGCCATCACTGCAGCTTTTCAACTAGGTCTGCACTCGCCTGATGCAAATCGAGGTTTCTCTCCATTGGAACGTGAAATTCGGAAGAGAACATGGTTTGGCTGTGTCCTACTGGATCGGTATGTCCATCAGAGACAGTCGCCACATTTCGTAGTTTGCGACTAAACAGGCGTTAGAACGCTGAGTATGACATTCGGTCGCCCATGCATTATTCCGCAGTCATATGTCAAATTGGACATGCCACTGCACGACATGCAGATGCTTGGCCAGTCTCCTCAGCTGGAGTCCGGCCCGTACGCAGATGGCTGTTTCTTCACAGCCGCTATGTAAGTCGGATTAGGGCTTTTTGCCAGTTACATGGTCACTAATGATTCATTCCAACAGACAACTTTATGTCGTGATGTATAACGTCATCGATACATGCTACGGGCAGAACCTTGGCTTTGACCATTCCCAGACAACTTTCCATGTCGTATCTCGGGTGCTTGAAGGGGACCGTCAGTTGGAGGAGTGGCAGCACCAGCTGTTACCGACGTTGGGGCTCCACGTTTCCCAAAAGCCCTTGACACCGGCGGATATCGAGAGTATGAAACCCGAAAGTTTGATTTTTGAGCGGTTCAACATCGTGCTCTCCCTCCGCTACCATAACCTTCGCATCCTGCTTCACCGCAAGTTTCTCGAAAAGTTTCTGGAAACGTCCGGGACAGAGGACACCTCCAATCCGGAAAAGAAGGTCTTGCGGCAGGTTGGGATCAACAGCGTCCAAAACTGCGTTGAATCCGCTATCATAATCATATCTACGGTGCATACGATCGCTTTGTCAACAGGATGGCACCGAGATCTGTTAGGCGCATGGAATTATTCTCTGTACTACAGTACGTTCGTCGATTTCTATTCTCTTCCTTCTGCTTTCCGAGCTAACAGAAAGCAGCTTTCAATGCAGGACTGGTTATTTTCGGAGCTCTTCTCGTCTCGTCAAAGGAGAGTCCCCACAATCCCGCCCTGTGGGATACTGTGGAACGCTCTCGCCCATACCTGGACTTAGCAGTTGAGGCATTGCGACGTCTCGACAGCGGGAATCGTGTCATCGAGCGATGTGTTGAATACTTAAGCCAGCTTTCTTTGGCGCTGGCTGCTTTGAGTGAGTACCCTGATACAAATGTTCCGTCAAGAGGATCCTAGCTAATACTGGAATCAACACCAGCTTCCAACGGCGCCCCCTCTCTTAACAATAACAGCAGTATGGTAGGAAACTTCGGAAACGGCTACCCACCAACAGGGATTGTCACACCACCAATCTCCCAGACGGCGGCCGCCGCCGGTGCCCCCCTGACGAACCGAAACAACCAGTTCCCTCTCAGCCAATCCCCCGTGGGGATCGATCTCGGCGAATTCATGATCGACAGCGACCTCGACTTCCTGGGCAGGCTGTTTTTCGACCTAAGTCGCAACGGTGATGGTCAGAGCCAGGGCGATGCTGGTGCTGGTGCTGGTGCTGGTGCTGCTGGTGGCTTGAACGGCTCTTCTTCTGCCGTGGGTACGAACGCTGCGCATCAGCCGAGTCCGTACAACGTTTGATGGAATGCATACAATCCGTAGGAATTTTAATGTCCATCTATCTACTGAGAGAGCAATTCCGTCGCTGTGCTGTCGCTGCTGTGCTATGTATATGCATGTATATAGTATATATATTTATATATATCCCCAGAAAAGCGCGAACGAAGGAAACGAATGTAAATATCAGCCAACCTCTTCCTTCCCCACCTTTTCTTCCGCTTCGATAATATAGAACCAGCTGCACTGCTCCAGGAATAAGTAAGAAATACATAAATAAATAATAATTACATCAACAAGAAAAGCCATTTCTCTTCAGTCAAATCACATCAATTCAATCCAATCCAATCACCTGCCTGCCCACTGCAATTGCAGGAGCAGCCAGGTCAATTCTGTTGCTGTCCCCTTTTTTTGTACAGTACAGCACCGTGTAGAGAATAAGAATTCAATCTTCTTTTTTTTCTTTTCAATTTCTTTCCCTTTTTCTTTCTTTTCCTTTGTTTTGTTTTGCGTATAATATAAGCTGAAATGGACACAACACAAACATAACTAGCTTAAGTTACCTGCACTGAATTTTTTTTAGCCCAATAATACAATGGAGATAAGATAGATCGACAAGAGAAGGCAGCTAGCTACCTAGCTAAGCAGGCTAAGCTGCTTGCTTCTCTTTTCTGCCTTGTGATAAGGTGATAAGCTGATAAGAAGTAAGACAGCTATTGAATGAAATGAAATTGATGGAATCAGCCTGTTGAACAACTTGAAGAGGAAGGAAGAAAATGAGTTCTTTGCAAAATCAATTCACGGACACAGCAAGTTGGCCGTTGGGCCCAGTACAGGTCCTGACAGCGTGATCGGTCGGAGGTTCAAGAGACGTCCGCAACATCCATATCCCCGTTGGCCGTTGCATCAACCTTCTCCTGCTGCGCAGCTTCCGGCTGGAGAGGGATAGGCGCCACGGTCCCCACTGGTGTGGCATTTGCCATCGCTTCCGAGATAAAAGACTCCTCGACGGCAGCTTTCCTTCGGAACACACGCAGCCATCGACGACCCCAGTGACGGATGAGTTCGTTCTCGGCCAAGGTGTCGCTCCCGTCGCCCCGCTCCATGAGCTGGTCGTTGTTGCCGCCTGCCACCGGCACAATGGAATCTTCGATCAGGTTGAACAGCGTCTGCATGTCGCCCTTCTCGCGATTCAAGGTCTCGTCCAGGACGCTAAGCTGCGGTTCGTACAGACCCGGCTGCGTGCGAGCCACCACGATCTGTCGGATTCGATTCGTGACCTTTCCGATCGTGGCAGAGACCATTTCATAAATATGCGTCTTCGCGAGGATTTTCCCGGCATCTATGTTGTCTACTAGCGCCCATTCAATGACCGAAAGCGGGGTCAGGATCGTATAATTGAGAAGCTTGTCGATAATATTGATGGCGATTCCGGGCTGATCAGCCCAGTATTCCATAACCGAGGTGATGATCTGTCGACGGGCCGTGGATGAGCGAGGACCGATAGCCAGCAGCCGCTCCTTGTTTCGCTCGATACAAGATAGCACGTGCGATAGAGACTTCGCTCCGACATAACAGATTGAAGTAACAAAGGCGTCGGTCGAAGGGATCATCGGGTCAGAAACACCATGCTCTTTGGCCTGTTCCTCAATCGCGGTTATCACGGGTTGGATTTCTTCGTCCGACGCTTTCTTGCGAATGAGTTGCATGAGCTCCCTGCCCTCTTTGGCGTATGGTGTTGCTTTGAAGGTCGATCAGCTTAAGTCCTTGAACAAGGGAATTAGATTACTCACTGTCAGTTTCGTATTTAAAGTCTGGAGTATCCTTCTCCTTGCCCTCTGGTATCAAAGCATGGTAAGGCTCAGGTAAGGTCCCTTTAATGCGTTGTGCGAAACTGAGACGAATTTCCTTATCCAACGCGCCTGTGATGAAAGCCATCTTGGGATGAACCGCAGGTAGTTCCAAATCGTCGATCCTGAATATGTAATTAGTACTAAGACGCAAGAAAAAAAAAGGCGACGCCAAACTCACCATTCAGTCCATTTCCAAGTGAATCCGAAATTGCTCAGGTGGTGAGAAAACCAATCCAAGAAGCGATGGGACAAATCCAAGTCCATTTTCTCGACATTTCGATACAGGAATCGAATTGCACGCCCCAGACTGGGAGCAATAGCAGCGGGCGCGATCTTGCAACACTCCGTGAGCACCGAGTGGTAGTAGACAAGTTTGTGCTCCGGGGTGGGAAGCTGAAAGAGCTGTGAGAATACAGCGTCCACGGCGACATCTTCGGGTTTCCAAGTTAGACGGCCAGCTGGAACCTCCCGTAACTTGTCGAATGGCGTTGCGCGCTTTACAAAGGTGTCCTCAGCGAAAAAACAATCGACGTCAATCAGAAACTTGGCCGTGGCAATGCGATTGAAGTCCAGGATATTGATAGTATCGATGACAGCGTCCCTCAGCAAGGACGAGGTAACATCGGAGGTTGGAGGAACTGTTTCAACATCTTGACCGGCATAGACAGAGAAATAGATTTCCGGGTAGATAGCCCTAGGGCCATTTTTCACAGGATTCGGCACAGTGACCGCGGGGAAAGGATGCTTCGTTGCCGTCTCCAAAGAGATCGCGCCATCGGCCTCTTGGCGAAGCAGTTTCCAAGGACGAGGGAGACACTTGAGTTCCCAATTGCGATTCGCTTCCTCTTGTAGTTGGCTCTGCAGCAAAGCTATTGAACTCTGAATGGGTTCCGGTCTGTCCTCTTCCACTGCAAAAGGATCGACTAGTGCGACGAGAGCATGAGGGGTAGAAGCGATGACATCGGTTTTCTCCAAAAGTGCAGACGCCTGAGTCTCGAAGCCTGATGCTGAAGATGCCATCACATAAGGAATCGTGAAGAGAATAATCTTGACAATCTCGAGACCCAAAGACTAGTCGTAACCATTAGCATATTGAGTTTTTCTTTAGTGCTGACCGGCTTCCTTACGTCCTCTGAAGATGCTGTCTGTAAATCAACAGCCCGCGCGAAGAGCTCCTCTAGTATGGGAAAAACACCGTCGCCATCGAATATGCCCTGGAGGCAGCTCAAGAAGCGCAGGAGGAGTTTGGTATCGCGCCAGGCTCCGACATTCAAGGAGTTCTGGAGAGCTTCACCCGCCTTCTTCAGCACTTCAGCTGCGACTTCTGACCTTTGCGCATTGGTAGCCAGGATAACGGCGGCAACGAACGGAATTTTGAAGGGTTGTTCGAGAACGCTAGTTAAATCAATCAAGTCAGTTACATGCAAGCCAGAAAGCGTTTCGAATGAACCTCACAGTTGGATAACAAGATCTAGAAAGCCCTCTTTGAGTCCTTCATCTTCGGGATTTTCGGCTAGTGTTTTCGCGATACTCAAGGCGTCATCTTCCGCTCTCCTCGCAGCCTGTTTGCAAAACACCCTGTCAAAATAGCGTCCAAAACGTGCACCATTAGACTGAAGCAAACATACCGATTCCGCAATCATCAGGAGCTGTCTCCGCACCTTGGCACTAAGCGGTTCCTCGTATCGGCGCCTCTGCGAACGGCGATCGTAATCATCCTCATCTGAAAGACATAGTTAGTTTGCTTTTCTGCTATCTGACTGTTTCAGTCGTACCTCTATACCGCCGCTTCCGTCCGCCCCTGGGGCCATGGTTTCGCCGTTCGTAGTCGGCCATTGTGAAAGCAAATCGACTTGGAAAAAGGAATAAGAGAGCAATGCAACGCCTGCCAAAACCAGACTGAATATATGTTCAAGGATATCGAAGGTTAATGTAATGTGCCGGGAAGGCGAAGCTCGAGAGTTAAGCAGAAGCTACTGTAGACCTCGAACCTCAGTATTAGTTAAGTCAGAATGCAAGGGCAAATTGATTGGGTCAGATACCTTAAGGGAGAAACCGCTCCTGTGAGCTCTCTCCCAAACGCCCCTTCACAAGCCACGAAGACCTGCGCGAGTCCTGTTGTTGTCACACAGGGTTAACTGATCAGCTGGACTCTTGCGCGCGAGTCTTGATCGGTTTGATTTAGGGACCAATTTTATCCCGCGCGGCGAGAACTGCGAATCCCACAAGATCAGCAAAACAATTCCGGGCACACTATCATAATAAGTAACTGGGATTAAATCAAAAGATGTAACGTACCAGATACAATTCGAGCAGCAAGAAAGCAAGCGCTGCAGCTGTCAGATGCACGAGAGAACAGCCGCAAGCAACTCTCGCGCTTTAAACACGCGCTAATGCCAATTGGGCGTTGAGTGCGACCCGCCTGCTGGAACTGGCGTAGCGTCGATTATCTAGGGACAGCCATGCTGACATCACATTTTTATCTCTTGCTAGGAACCAGTATTAAATTATTCTGATACAGAAAAGGAAGACAACATGGTAGTAATTACATTATCTCTTCCTCCCCATATGGCAGACGTACTCCATGTGGCAGACATAACTTTTCTTGGTCCAAAGAGTGGCATTGAACTAGGTACTTTGCGTCGGGTTGATGTTAAAGGGATAGTAACTCCTATATCTACTGCTCCAGAATGAGCAAGGCTGCTTAAATGGAATAATAAATTTTATGTGGCGCGGGCTTCGGGAGCTGAGGAAAGATCACGATTAAATAGTTACAACATGCACGGTCTACGTACAGTACAAATCGTCCTACAAGTCCATACAGTTCGTAATTTATCAGGCAGAACTACGCAGTATTGGTCGAGGTTCTTCAAGAGAAAGCCGTCAGAAAAGAAAAAAAAAGGTATGCTTGAGCACAATAATACCACCTCTAGCAGACATACAAAAAACAAGCATGAAACATAATAGTGTAGCAACGTTCCAACGCCTCCTAACATAAACGCATAAGGGACAAATGATTCCAAATAGATCTGGAACCAGGGATAAAAGAAAAGAAAAAAAGGAAAAAAAAAAGACAAAGGAGCCCGTACCATGACCGATATTGCGAAACTTATGCATAAAAAAAACTCTGTTTTGAGTAACAGCAACCATGGAGGGAGAAAAACAGATGTGAGCCATGATAATACACATTGGCAGACCCAAAAAAGAGAAGAAGAGAGAAAGCAAGAAAAAAAAAGAAAGAAAGAAAGGAAAGACCTCTTGAGGAAAATTAGGGGTTCTTGGGAGTCTCTAAACTGAAGATAGGAAAAGTTAAATAAATCTGTTTTGGGGAATTACAAGACATGCCGCTTCATGGTTGGGAAAACCAGTCAATGGTTCACAGCCAGAGAAGCTGAACGATAGAGGTTGGATTCGAGGACAATGAAGGCTAAGAAAATGAAAACAAAAAAACAAGGTGGACAAGTCGCGCAGCAAACTCGGGCATCAAACAACCACAGCCGTCCACATCCTGATGAAATCACGTGTGTGCACCCTTTCTCCATATAATAAACTCTACTCTTGCAAGCCTGCTCGTGGAAAGTCGCCGTTGTCTGCCCGCAAATCTCCCAGCGCATTGTCCTCTTTTCCACCTAATCAGTTCAGTTCGGATATGAAGCTAAGTAGGGAGCCCTAAACGAATTCCCATAGACAGACTCGCACAGAAGGGGTATCACTTTTTTTTACCTCCCAAGAGAGGCCCCAGACACCTCGATAACTCCAGGTCAACACACGACATCCCTTTGCATGAGGCCATCATTATTCATTGCCCGTTGACTTTTTTTTTGGTTTTTGTGTTTTCTTTTTTTCTTCCCTTTCCCTTCACCCGGCATGGCATGGTTGGCACTTCAACTTTTTATTTTATATCCCAGGGAAAATAGCCTCTCTGATACCTCACAACCTGTAAGGTTGCAACACGTCTGAACTTTTCTTTTCAATATGCAAGACCAGCTCAATGCATGAATATGGGAGCATCGCTGTGGTATGAAATCACGGTGATCGCCGGATCTTCGCACGAGGCAGCATCCCAAACGAGATAATTCATAAAGCATCGGAAAACGTTCAGTCAAGGTGAGCACGCATCTCTTCCGGTGGGATAGGCGTGAAGTTGTCAATATCAAGGCCTTTAGCCTCAAGTGCAGCACGAGCATGAGGAGGAACGAGCCGGCTGTTCAATTCTGGTGCCATGGATAGTTCTATAGATTGTCAGTTGGCCGACTTCAAAACAGAAGGAGAAAACTTCAAAGACAAAAAAAGCCATACCGTGACGTGAGAAGTCAAAGAGATTAGGAAGCTCTCTGGGTGGGTTGTTTGGATGACGGGAGTCAGGCAGGCGGGTATTCGGGTCTCTTAGTTCATCGAAGAAGGGGTGGCACATTGCTTCGATTGCGCGCAATCGCTGCGATGGCGTGTATTCTAGAAGCGCCGAAATCAGGTCGATTGCTTCAGGAGGGGCCCTGCGGAAAACCTAAAGAAAAATCAGTATCGCTTGCCGCACGAGTCCATTCACGGAGTCAGAAGTACCTTATTGAAAGGATGGGGCTTGATCTGGGGGAACTTGTGTTCCATGTAATTCGGATTCATCGTCCGAATCTGCTCCCGAGTCGGAGTTCCCAAGACCTTGATGATCTCTACCAATTGATCAATTCCAGATTCGCCTGGGAATAAAGGTTGTCCCAGCATGAGCTCGGCCATCACGCAACCAGTGGACCACACATCTGTAGTAAATCAATCATCTGTCACGCCCGGGTCTGAAGTGAAAGGAAATAATTACCAATTTTTGTTGTGTAGTTAGTTGCGCCAAAGATCAACTCCGGCGCCCGGTAGTAGCGTGAGCAGATATAGGACACGTTGGGCTCATTCTCGACCAGGATCTTGGCAGAGCCAAAGTCGCAGAGCTTGAGCACACCCGTGTTTGGATCCAGTAAGAGGTTCTGGGGTTTGATGTCCCTGTGGCATATCCCCCGGGAATGGATGTAGGCAAGAGAGCGGAACAATTGGTAGATGTAAAGCTTCACCTCGATCATCGGCATCGTAGTCTTCATTTTGTTGAAGTAGCGCGACGCTCGATAAACCGTCTCTGGCACATACTCAAGAACCAGGTTCAGATAGACTTCGTCTTTCTGCAAGAGTCCAACAGAAGTCAGCAAAGTCAGATTGAGGCAGCTTGAACGGCAAAGCATCACGCACCCTCTCCCCATTAGAATAATAGAACGCCTTTAGCTCTACAATGTTTGGATGGCGCACAATTCGCATGATCTGTAACTCGCGATTCTGTATAGATGTTAGCAAACACGCTATGGATCGTCGACGTAGAGAATAACAGCTGCGAAACCAACCTTGAATCGCTTGTCTTGGAGCACTCTTTTGATGGCAGCATCCTCCCCGCTTGGTGACATTTTCGTCTGGAAGACCACGCCGAAGGAGCCATTTCCCACGATCTTGCATTGGGTATATTGCATCTCTTTAGTCTCTCCTGTCACTCCATCCTGAACCTTCTCGCGGATCACCTCTGTTCATCCAACATCGGATACATTAGTAAGTTTCGACGACATCAAAAGAAGACAATATCCCGCAAAGGTATTGCTTACCTCCCATGCGCAAGCTCGAAAATACTCCGGGCCGGTTTTGTGACATCACGGAGGTCTTTTATCGAAAACGATCAGCAGCGACAGAATGTGTAACACTATCGAGAGTATGGTGGACTGCACTTGAGCAGCGGATGACGAAAGGAAAAAGGACGCGGAGTTGTGAAGTCCGTTTTGGGCAGATTGGACGGGATGGAGGAGCAGTTCGGCGGCCCTCGCTTGGGCAAATGTCCGATTGAGGATTCGTCTTCGTGGAAAAGCGCGTGAGATGACAGGGAATGAAAAGCGTATTCGCCGGAGAACGAATCGCGAGGTGGAGATGGAGAATCAGATTATTGAAAGAGGACCTCAACCTATAGACCGTTGGTGTGACAGTCACGGGATTGATGAAGACCTCGACCCAGATCTAGAAGCAGTGCGTGGCCTGGATTCCTTTGGGGGGAAAATATCAGGAACCGTCGACCGCCGAAGACGCGACGGCTGCAGGGTGAACGGGGTCGCGAGGGAGGCGGAAGACGAGCCTGGTTCAATATCCTACAAACACGTCGACGCCCGAGAGTGAGGAAGAGGGAGTGAGGAAGCGAGGGAGGAGGAGCAGAAGGAGGAGGAAGCAGGTGACGTTGATGGAGCGCCGGAACCCAAGACGGGAGAGGCCCTGCAGGAACGCGGGAGATAGAGAGAACGAAGCAGCCAGGTGGGAGAAGAAAATGGAGAAGACGGTCTCTCTCTGTCCTGAGCCACGCGTGGGGTCACAAGGTAACGGAAGTCGGTCCAAGAGAGAGGTTGAGGAGTAGTGGTGGTCAACTGGGGTATAGACGCCGTTGTAGGCGAGTGGAAGGCAAGCGGTTGGAGTGGGCGGGTATGAGAGAGGCAGTTGGCGAATGGAACAGGAAGTGAGAGCTGGGTATGGACAGTCCGTGTGGTGGAGATGGGTTCTGTGAATTGTCGACTAGGAGCTTCGGACGAGCACCGGCGAGACAAGGCGCTTGCTGTTTACGGCATCCAGCAGATGCCCTAGCAAACCAGCGGTGCAGCACAGAGGATCTTGGGAGGAATGAGTGAGGATGGACTTGGGGCCTTTCACAGGTGATGGTGGATGTGGATGTGGTGTGTGTTTTGCTGCATCGATCGGGAACGGGGACGAAACTAACAGACTGCCTGCGTTCTTACTTACAGGTGAATCTTAAGAGGGGAGGGGGCGTCAGTCTCAATACGGTATGGTTTGTAATTAACCCGGCCATTACAGGGTGCAAGTTACGACAGACGCCAGCCGTCCGCCACCGGGAGCAGAAGCATGAGCATGACCTCCCTAGGTGCCGAACCCATTGGAGAACAGGCACGAGACGACGACAAGCAAGGCGGTTTGATGATGACGGCGAATGAGGTGGAACCCTCGGGCTTGGGACACGAGAGATTGCGATAAACGGGGCCCTTATTAAGGATCGTGGAGCGCATCCCAGATGACCATCAATTCCGAGGCCCTGGGTCAGTTTGGGGATGTTTGTCCAGCAACTGAATTTCCGGACATATGATCAATCTTACTGGGCTGTTATTTGACTTTGGGAGCCTGGCTGGTGTCAATAATGACGCCAATCCCCCAAACTTTCTTTCTCACTTCTTTTGCGGGCAGATCATTAATTGATATGACTATTATTCAGTCCACTCATATGGCGATTCTTATTAATAATACCAGCTATTCCTGAGAAAGAGGGGTCAAAGTGCGGGTTGGGCTGTCTGCATTGGTGGATGCAAGTCGTGTGCGCTTGGGGCAAGCCGCCGGGGTCAGGTGCCGTGCTCAGCATCCATTTGCAGTAAAGCGCGCACCACCCGCCATGCTGCCATCGTCATCGCCCAGCAATCGCCCAGCAATCCCCCCCGAAGGGCGAACTGGCGCGTGTCTGTGCTTCACGCCAGCTGTTTGTCTTCGCCCCTCCCGTCTAGGTAGGTATCTCACTGCGTGCTCGAATCGAAGCTGCTGCGTCAGGAACGCATCATGCAACTCGGTGCCAGCGAGCCACTCGGTCTAATAATGGCCATTGTATTCAGATCGAGACCGGAGTTGCCCATGCTACAGCGCCAGTCAGGGACTGCGCCATCTTTCAGGTCAGCCGAGTAGTTGACTTTGCATGTCGGGTGACCAATTGTGATTTTCACTAGGCCAGTATTGACGGTATGGTATTGACCGGGGCTCCCGTTACCTACCTAACATCTATCGGTAACGGTACAGTACGTACCGACTTGAACCGGCCCAGCTGCTAATCCACCTCAACCCCGCCAAAGCACTGCTGTGACTACTACCAGTCAAGACTCAACAACCTCAACGACCTGCTAAGGGACCTGTCCAATTTTGGAATCAAAGGCTGGTCATGACTGTCAAGATGACCGACTTGTTATTTCTAGCCAGCTGTTAAGTGTGTTGGTTGTTTTGGAACCGCCAGTCTGGATCTGGAGTTGCCTCCAGGGGCATCGAGTCTGGAACTTCAGCAGCACCACATTTATTTTTTTTCTCAGTGGCAGAGCGAGCTTTCCTTGTTCTACGTCTATGTAAGCTGGTCTTCGATCACGATAACAGGGCGAGCATCACTGAAAGATTCGAAAACCTTGAGAAATATCTACTGTGAGAAGAACATCTCTCGACCTTTTTGTCAAAAAGGCACAGCGGCAGTTTTCATCAGCTGTAGACATTTATTTACTCAAATGCTCATGATGAAGTCTTTTCCAGCTGCTTTCTTTTCTCTTTTTCTCCTACTATCCGTTTCGAGGTGTTGCTCCAATATCTCCCTTCATCAACATACGTAGACGATGTAGATGAGCCTGAAACAGATCAATCAGTAGTTCCCAGTCCGGCGCAGCGAAACGGGGCTGGGCTGAGAGAAGGAGCAAGAGTTGGGAAAAAAAAATATATGATGTTATGCTCTGTGACACAAAGCCGGTTCGATTGACAAGCCAGCTAGCTGGACAGCTCCAATTCGTCGGTGGAAGAGTTACCGATTCAATCAGGAATCTGACATTAATGTAGCCAAGAATTGACCGTTCCTTGTTCATCAACCGCCCGGGCTGTGCGTTATTGCGTAACATAGTATGTAGGTGCATACAGGAGTTCGTCGTACTGTAGGCAGCCGAAAACATTTGCACTTGGGGGGGAAATTTGATTGCGGGCTACATACACATATGTATCGGTGGGGGAGAACAAGACAGAAAAAAAGAGAAAGACTGCATCTGGGATGCTTTTAAAAGATGAAACAGGATTCGCTGCTTCATTTCGAGTCGTTGACGACAGAGGCTGGGATTTTGCTGCCTGTGTGGGTGAGACAAAGAAGAGATCTCGGACGGATGATAACAGTTGAAGTCATCTAACATCGACGTTGATCAGTCATGCCGCATTCCGTTTTTTCACATCCATCAGGTCGCAAGGCTGACTTCCAATTGCTTGCTCACTCGGTTGTTGAATCTGTTATAACACAGCCAGGGCGCTTCAAGAGACAGAAAGACTCTAGCACTCCGACTGCATGTCGAGTTAGAAACTGTGTCAGTGTAATGTTCTGGATATGAAAGATGGATAAGATTAATTGAATCCTGCCGAGTGTTTCAAGTAACCCAAGAGCTGTCACCTATCGAGCCAACTGCCGGCCCGAGAACGATGGCAACCACGGATACCAGGGTGCCTGCCGCCCCTCCCAGACGATCTGTCAGCATCAGTGGCGGAAAAGGCAGGGACTCCCTGTCACTGCAGGGGGCCTCGCAATGGCAAAGCAAGTTCGTTGTCTGTATTTAGCAGTCTGAGAAAACCAGGATGCACAGCGGGATAATTACAGGAGATGGTACTCCGTAATGACATTACCTGACATCAGGACTTTCTGTCTCCAGCGAATCTGCCAGATGAAATAACAATGTACGGGGCGGTTCCACTGCCACGGTTGGATCCACATCCACCAGGTGACCACTGCTGGAATACGAAGAAAGAAACCGACAATAGTAATAATGATGTGGTCATTGATGGTGAACTCACTGGAGGTACGGAGTAGTACTTTCTAGAGAAATCACTGACAAGCAAAAAGAAAAAAGACATGGCAAGAAGGCAAAAAGAAGGTGGAGACCTGATCTGAAGTTGCCACAGGTGGTTGAGGACTTGACTTGAGGCATTATTATCCGCCCCAGTCGAGTCGGCAGGGGGAGCATCCACCATTCTCCGGACGGGGTACCAGCAAGTAAGCGAAGTGACCATTCATCTCTGATCGTTTCCACGATAATGAGAGGGGACAGCTTTGGCGCTTGGGGATCGCCGGGACGAGCATGGTCAGCAGATCACTGGCCACTTTGCGCTCATGTGACCAGAGCCACCCAATAGTAGTGACCCCACCTCGCAGGATTCTTCACAGCACTCCACCAGTCAGCTTCATTGAGGGGCTCAATGAATTGGTGTATGTATGTGTATGGAGTGCAAGTCTTGTTGACCCAAAGCTAAAGGTTGCTACTTGCTAGACCACTGTGCTATGAATCTTTTAAAGAGCTTCATAGACCAGGTACGGAGTGTAGAAGATTTCCCAGAGAATCCCCTCAAAAACGGAAGTCGTGATGTCTCATTGATGGAGAAGAAAAGGTCCATTTTCAGTAACCATGGATGATGGATGCGGTGGCTGCACCGGTTTGTGGTCCGACCCGGACTTTGTCAAACACCAAGAGCGCGCACAGAAAGTCTGAGAAAGAGAGGAGATGCTATCCGCCGAATTCTGAGATAGCGTACCTGATATTAATATTGTTATTATCAATTTAATCCTCCTAGTTCTGCTGTAATAGAGTTATAGGCCCGTCTGTTCCGGAGATATGGACAACGTGCAATAAACTAAAGAATGCGTAATCAAGTATGGGAGACTTTTTGTCTTTGGAAACAGAAAAGAGAGAGAGAAAAGATGACGAAGGTGTATGCTGCAGCCTTCTTAAAACGGAAATACAAGAAAAAGAAAAGAAAAGAATGCCGTAAAAAACGTGGCTTAAGATGCAGCCGAAGAAGCAAGGGATAGATAGACAGATCCATTCACACCCTCAGAACATTGATATGTATGTATGGAGTAGAAAGCACCGAATTAAATCATTCTAGGTTTCCGGTGAAGTGAAGCAGACTGACATGACAGGCTTGCATGGCATTCGCAAGGCTCTTAAAGAGAGGCCAATTGCCTTTTCCTCCACCATGCGATGATCTCCACATGTCTCATGCAGATGGCAGAATGCCTTTTTCTTCTCCTTGCATTTCAATTCGTATCAGCCCTAACTCTAAGTAGTGAATGCATAGGGAGTTTTTGACTTCTCGATGCAGTAGTTAGCTGCCTGCCATCCAGCGCAAGGGCAATGTATATGTATGGCTCGTGTTGCCAATTCCATTACCCAATAATCGACCTCCATATGAGGGAATCAATTCGAATCACTGTAAGCATTGAAACATCTTGCTAAATAAACCAACAACAATTTTGTCAGTTTAGGGTGCTTGGTCATACTTCTCTGGTGTAGTCCGTATTTATCATTATTTTTTTTTCGGCGAGTGATAGGAAGTCGTGCACCTGCAAGTCATACCAAAATCATCAAGATCAGCAATGCAATTAATCCAATCCTATTCTTCTGACCTAGGTAGTCTCTAGTCGATCAAAATTAAAAGTGAATGGCCCGGGTAACTAACTTGGGGTTGAAACTTGACTCGCTCTGAGAGTCCGAGTGTCCGACGGCGTGGTTGTTTTGGCCAGGAATGATGTCATTGTGGAGAGGGGAGGAAAGTCGGAAGCATGGGCCGGCAGGTCAGGGACCTACATATCTGTTTCTATCTAGGCTTCTTACTAATTGACTAGGTGCAGGGTTGAAAAAGGTTAGGTAAATAATGCTCAACAGAGTCGCAGTTCGATCTCTATAAAAGAAAAGAAGAAGAAGAAAAAGAAGAAGAAAAAGAAGAAAAAGAAGAAAGGGAGAGAGAGAGTGTCAACAGGTTATATTGAGGAATTGGCTCATCTTTTAGGCCTCTCTACGAAACCACTCCGTTTGAACTCTCACCTGCCAGAAAAGGCGATTCAGAACTTCCCTTCCCTCAGAAGTACCCATGACAATGACATGAATTTATCCAATACCTCAACACAAGCGATGGACTCGACACTTACCTATTTGGAAATCTGGAGCAGTGTCTCAATTCAGTTCCAGCTTTATATTCCAGACGTGGGACTACCATCGATAAATTTGTGTTGTGCAATACGCTGAAGGCATAGACATGGGAGGACATACAAGTTGACAAGGTTCTAATGTGATGTTATTGATTTCCTCCACATTAGACAGCATCGTTGTTGAGTCGGTATCCCAAAGCACGCTCACATGGTGGATGACAGTCTGTGTGGAATAACCTGGATCAACATCACAAGGGAATAATAGGTGAGCCAACACATTTTGCCTGCGAGTCGAACGTCATTTTTTATTCTACACTGTCCTCTCTCTATTGCAATGGGAAAAAGAGAACCTCCGTGGTGTGTTGTTCCATGCAAGTCATGCCAACCCAAGTCCCCTCCATCTGTCATAAGAGAAGTTTGAAGACATCACGTTATAATATGAGGACAACAAGATGGCAAGGCCACGGGAAAAGAAACCGATCAAAAATAGAAGAGGAACCAAGAGGGGGAAAAAATAATGAAACAGAACATATATCAAGGAAATGCGAGTCTATACAACAGGTGTTCCCATGGCGCCAGACGACTGCATGTTGCACCAGCAAGCCTCGTTTCAAGATCAAGAATGAGCTGCCATGCCCCTTTTTTTTGTGTGTGTCAAGAGTGAAGAGCTACTAAAACAGACAGTGAAAGTTTATTATCAGGCATACATATCGCCCGCAGTCCGATGCACCTTACCCAGCAGCCAGAGCCAGGAGTAGCAAAGGAGGCTTAGAAAGGTGGCGGGGGGATACCCTCGGCCTTCTCCTGCTGCTCCATCACCTCTTCCCCAGCGATCTCAAGCGAAACGGCAAGACCAAGCTTAGCTTGTTGCTGCAAGTTGTGCGACCCGGTCAGACCCCGTCTGCTTTGATCAAATTAAATTAAATAAGAGAGAGAAAGAACTCACCTTCACTTGGTCAATCTCTCCGGCAAAAGTAAGAGAGATTGGCATTGCTATCCGCTTCTCCAGAAGGCAGCTGACCTTACCCGTGCTGTCAATTTGAGCACGGAACGTGGAAGCCCGGAAATCGTATTTGGCGCCAATCGTCGTGGTGCCGTCCCGGCGTGGACCGCCCATCAAGCTAGCAGCTGCGTTTGGAGCAAGCTGGAGATTCATATCAACACCGGCTTCGACCCTCTCACCCAGTTTTCTCCAGTAAGACGCAGCGAAAATACCCTGCGCCTGAAGTTGAGCGCTTGCAAGCCAGTCCTTTCCTCGGTACTTCGCGCAGTAAGACAGCGCCGTCTCAGGACGAGAGTTGAGGCCCTGTCGTTGCCAAATTGCCTCGAATCCCAGAGCAAGAGACGGGGTCACCGATTGAAGGTAGCTTCCCACAAAAATACCGGTTAGACCGCCTTCCAGAATCGACGGGTTGAAAGCCTTGAGCGATGCTGAGAAGTCGGAGCCGGTGTAGTCAGTATCAATCTGCAGCAGACCCTGCGTCGCTCCGGGCATGATCTGAGCATTCGTCTTGGTGACCAACGAGTTGTTCCAGCGGTAGTTTCCGACAGCAGCAAGGGCTCCGTCACTTCCGAAATTTCCTTGCATGAAAATCTTTGTAAAAAGAAGATTAGTTAAGTAGTCCGTAATCTAAAACAACCGCAACCAAGCAACCTCTCCATGTCGACGCTTTGCACACTTACCTTTGGCGTCCCGTACATGGCGGAAAAGGCGTATGGAGGCAAATTGCCTTGCGACCCCATCGCGAATGCGTGAGAGATGCGGAAAAGAGGAGACATGCCAAAGACCTTGGTCAAGTCCGCTCGGAACCCTGTGAACATGTAATTGGATAAAAGAACCTCCTTCTGCACTTCTCTGGCGATATTATCGACCGTTCCCGGGTTGGGTAGCCCGAGGGCCGCTCTTCGCTCCGAGAACGATCCGTATGCATCTTTGATAGCAGCAACAACGGCATTGTCCGTCAGAAACGACAGCGACGACGACAAATCAGCCATATTGGGGATATGTGGGCTTGGAGGAGGGAATCAGCCTTCAAGCGGATCGGAAGGAGATCACGAGGGGAAAAAGGACAGACGTCGCAGGAAGACCGGAACAATTGAGACCAGCCGGGCAGGTCAGAGGCAGTATTTGAGAAGGCTGAGGCTCCTGGCCGGGGATTGGGCCTGCTCGAGAAACAGTTGTCGAAGGCAGGATACGGACTGGCAGAGCCGTTGACAGCAAAAAAAGATCCGAAGCATGGATGTTTGGCTTCGCATTTGCACAC
Organism: Rasamsonia byssochlamydoides; assembly: GCF_041956645.1. Classification (NCBI taxonomy): domain Eukaryota; kingdom Fungi; phylum Ascomycota; class Eurotiomycetes; order Eurotiales; family Trichocomaceae; genus Rasamsonia; species Rasamsonia byssochlamydoides. The sequence continues at coordinate 62,776 of NW_027192458.1, read as the reverse complement.
TTGCCAAGCCGGGCTGCCTCTGGGGTCTCTGTCGCGCGCTGGACTCGCTGGACCTGCCTCTGACCCGCTTCCCCGGGCCTCATTCGCTAGCCGTTTTGGGCGCGCTCGCTGTCGATTAATCGACCTCGGTCCTGGACTAGTGTCGTTCTCTATCTGTATATCTGGAGATCTATGCGTTCGCAGGCGGTTCAGCTTGTGTCCTGTGCGGTCGGGTGCTCTGTTGTCCTGATTATGTGCGCATCCAATTGATTGTCTCAGGGCTTGGTGTCTTCACATGATACCACATCTCTCTCTTGCGCTCTGAAGACCAATCCCTCCCTCTTTCTGTGATTCGCTTCTCCAATAAAATATCTCTTTATATCGTCTTCTTCTTCTTCTCTCTCTCTTTTCTTTTCTATTATCTTCTTCTGGTGTTTGCATTTTTTTTTGTCTTGACTTTTACTTCTTCAACCATGGATACCCTATTGTAAGCCCGTCTCGCACACGCAATCCTGGTTCATTGCGTGAGTCGTTAGGCATCAAACAGTTTCTGACCTCTATCAGGACTGCAGATGTCGTCGCCAACTCTCCTCGATTTCGGCGAAAGTCGAGTACTTTCGTCGACGCCATCCATGACCTTCCTGAGAAGGTTGAGATGGCACCAGCACAGCTGTACAGCACAGAATCTGGTCGACTCTTTCATTCCGGTCGTATCGTGATTATTACAGTAGGCCTGCCAGCAAGGGGTAAAACGTTCGTGAAGCGTATCTTCAATCTATGTTTGGCACGTTCACTGACTTCCTTTGAAGGCACATCTCCGTTGCTCTGGCACGGTATCTCCGATGGTTGGTGTCAATAATTTTACCATATCGACTAGTCCATGTTGGAGTTTCCTGAGATCTTTGACTCATTGCATTCTAGGTTGGGCGTGAAAACTCGAATCTTCCACTTGGGTGATTACAGACGCGCCACCATTCCGCCAGGGCAGGAGATGCCTGACGATTACTTTTTTGTCAACGGTGCGTACTGCCAAATATTCGACTTCCTGTAAACCCGGGTTCCCTGAGTTCAGCTTAGTAGAATGCTAAAACCGAACTAATGCAGCGTCCGCCTCTTCGGTACTCTTGAGACAGAAGATTGTCAAGAAGTGCCGGGAGGATATTTATCAATTCCTAAATCACGAAAATGGTCAAATAGCGATCTATGATGCAGTCAATCCGATTGCCGCCGGCCGCCGCTCACTTGCGAAAGAGTTTGCAAAACACGACATTGAGGTATGCTGAACGCCTTCCTGCCTTGTACTGGCGCTGATGGACTTCAAAGACTCTTTTTATTGAGTCTATGTGTGACGATCCCCGTATCATAGAGGAGAATGTGCGAAGGGTCAAGATTTCTTCTCCTGACGTTAGTCTCTCCCCTGGGTCTTCTCTGCTCTGCCCGAGCTAATGGTACATCAGTACAAGGGCTGGAATTCCGACGATGCTGTCAAGCACTACCTCGGTCGAATATCTGCCCGGATACCTCAGTTCGAGACGATGGAAGAGAAAGATCTTAACTATATCAAGGTAGGATTCCTGGCCTGTTAATAGATCCAACACTGACTCAGAATGCAGATGATAAATGCTGGAGAGAGGCTGATAATTAATAACCGCAGCTTTGGTTATCTTTCCAATCGTATTGTCTTCTACCTCCTCAACCTCCATATCAAATCGAGACATACATATTTCGCTAGAGTAAGCAAAGCTTATTCTTTTTCACGCAACCTCTTTGATCGCTTCTGACGTAGGATTTTTCAGGCTGGCGTCTCAGTGGATGGCAATTCATATAAGGCGGATTCCTCTTTATCAGAACAGGGAGAAGATTACGCGAGGAAGATGACGGAACGACTTCTCCAGCATAGAGAGTCTGAAAGGCAAGCAATGATTGAGCAAGGCATTTCAGATGCTGAATTAAAGCCTTTGACTGTCTGGACATCCACGCGGCGAAGGACTGTTGAGACTGCCAAGTATCTCCATGAGAAGGGCTACAAAGTCCGGCAGAGATCCCAAATGAGCCAGTTGAATCCTGGCGTGTGCGAGAACATGACTGAAGAACAAATCAGAGAAGAGTATCCGGAGGAGGTCGCCAAGCACGAACAGGATCCGTATCATCATCGCTATCCTCGTGCGGAAGTATGTTTACAACTGCAGGCTCATACGGTGGGCAAGAAACAACTAACTTTGTGTAGTCCTATCATGATCTTGCTGTTCGATTGGAGCCGATAATTCTCGAACTGGAGCGTGAGCAGAATGATCTTCTGATCATTGCTCATGAGAGTGTTCTTCGAGTTTTATATGGTTACCTTATGGCTTGCAACGCAGCAGATATTCCGTTTTTGTCGTTTCCTCGAAACGAAATCATCGAAGTGCGTTTACTTTACACTTGGTCTTTTACTTCCCAGGTACTAATGATGGTGTGCAGATCATCCCCGCCAGTTACCAAAACGAAGCCAAGAGAATCAAGATTCCCGACCTTCCTGAAGAGATTATCCCTCCTTCTCCAGAGGATATCAAGTTGCCGGTGCCTCCTAGTGGATACACTTCACCCGTGCCGGGTGGTCTAGGAAGCCCGCAGGGAAGTTTGGGAACACCACAAAGCGGATATCGAAGCCCTCAGGAACCAGAAAGGCTCACTCAACAACATGTCGAAGACGTTGTTTAACCATGGCTGTTGGAAGAGTTCCTATATCTTGTTGACTTAGCGGTATTTGAATGTTGGCGCGGGTTTTCGGTCATCATGATTCTGGCTGTTTTCCCCCCTCAGATAGAAAGATTGTCTCATAGCAGAATACGGGTCGCCATTGTTAACCTCCATGTAGGGTGGAGACGAAAAGAATATTATCGCCTGATTGTATCTCATAAGCCTCCTCTCCTTCCAGTTCCCAATCGGCATCGTTGATGAGTACAAGAATTCCTGGTCGTCTGGAGCAGCGATTAGCAATTACCTTGACTAAATCATCACTGGTCTGCTTACACATGGCCCTCCAACACAAACAGCTCCTTCCGTTGATCTTCCATCACATTATCGACAAGATATTGTATTAAGTAGGCAATATTTGGTCGCGTCCCGTCATCCAGCTTGGCAGGAATCGAGATGTTATGCTTGCGCTTGTTCGAAAAGAGCATTTCCAACCCTCCTCTATAATGCGGGGAACAGTTAGCTTGGCCTCAACCCACGGAAGATGAATGGCTTGGGGGAGTCGAACGTAAACTCAACAACGATGGAAATATTCTCGTCCTCCCTACCGGAGGCTTTCTGCTGAACAGTAGACGCCATTGTCGGGCTGTGATCCTAGGAGGCAAACCGCAGTTGTAGCGCGGCGAGGGGTTGCTTTGGGGAAAGAAATTCGGTGCTTATCGATAAGCTTAAATAAATTTCTGGGCACAAGAACATCACCATCCCACTTCATTCAATTCAACGGGCAGATTCTAGTGAGCGCGAATTGCCACACTCGCAACTCTCGACACGATAACGAGCTCATAGAGTCAGCGCTGCCAGTATTCATGGTGTCTGTCACGACAGAGTACATCAGCGTCGGCGGGAATCGGCATCCAGCCGCTGCGGACTGGGATCGCCAGTCCGGCGTCCTTGCATTTGGCGCAGATAACAATGTAGCATTATGGGTTCCTACGGTGCGTTTCCTGCAGGATACTTATCTGTCAACTAGTGCTAATATTTGATCAGGATGAGTCGAAGCGCGGGGTATACTCGCTGCTTGTTGGACACCGTGACAAGGTCAGCGCTGTTCGATTCTGCATGTTACCTGCGAACAACACGAAACTTCTTCTCACCGGTTCAGTGGACCGAACGATTCGCGTATGGCAGTCGGATGAGCAAGCTTCACGTCATTATACCTTTGTTTGCGAGCTCCAAGGCCATGAGGGCACCATCAATACAATTGCGGCAGCCGACGGCTCGGACATTGTCGCGTCGGGGGCAGCGGACGGGACAGTCAGAATATGGAGACTCAATTGCCAAGAGGGAGGGGTCAGAGGAGAATTGCTGAAGACAGTATCAATGAAGCCGCGATACTTTCCTCTGACATTGGCCCTTCAACTTCTCGACACGGAGAATCCGGCAAAACCGATGATGTTGGCGGTTGCCGGAACGATGAATAAGGTACAAATCTATGTCGCACAGAATACAACAGGTGAGCCCGAGTTCTCACTTGGTGCCACACTTTCTGGTCACGAAGCTTGGGTGAGATCCCTTGCTTTCACCGAGGACAAGCAGGGCCCAGCGGGTGACGTTCTACTTGCCTCTGCGAGCCAGGACAAATATATTCGACTCTGGCGGATACATCGTGGAGAATCAGCTCCTGTTGTGCCCAAGGATGAAGAAGATACTATTCTTGGAGGTTACGAACACACTCTAACCCCCAAAGCGCATATTTTTGAAGCGTCTGGATCAAAATATTCTGCTACGTTTGAAGCCCTCCTCCTGGGACACGAAGACTGGATCTATACGGCGACGTGGAATCCCCATCCAGATCGGATGCAGCTCCTTTCCGCCTCTGCAGATAATTCGTTAACAGTATGGGAGCCCGATCCAGTATCGGGGGTTTGGGTTTCTATCGACAGAATGGGAGAGATCAGTTCGCAGAAGGGTTCAACTACGGCAACAGGAAGTACTGGAGGCTTCTGGATTGGTCTCTGGTCGCCAGATGGAAGAGAGGTCGTCAGTCTTGCTCGAACGGGGAGCTGGAGAGTATGGAAGCATGACGAGGATTCCGATACGTGGGTGCAGCAAGTTGGCGTGAGTGGCCACGTTCGATCGGTCAACGATATTCAATGGGAAGCAGGTGGAGCATATCTCTTGTCCACCAGCTCAGACCAGACCACCCGACTCTACGCGAAATGGATACGCGAGGGGTCGGCGTCATGGCATGAGTTCTCGAGACCGCAGATTCACGGATACGATTTGAACTGTATAGATTCTCTTGGGCCTGCGCGCTTTGTCTCCGGAGCGGATGAGAAGCTCTTGCGGGTTTTCAACGAACCTAAGCCGATCGCTCAGCTGTTAGAGAATCTTTGTGGCGTCCGGCAAACAGGTCAAGATGACATGCCTGAAACTGCGAATATTCCCGTGCTGGGTCTTTCGAACAAAGCTGTTGGAGAGGAAGTCACCTTGGGAGATGATGCACTGGATGGCTTGACAGGCGATCAACAAGAACCGGCGCCGGTGGTCTCTCTGGATTTGACCCAGCCGCCTCTCGAGGACCATCTTGCCCGTTACACCTTGTGGCCTGAGCACGAGAAGTTGTACGGCCATGGCTATGAGATATCCGCAGTCGCAGTCAGCCACGATCGGACCCTGATTGCCACTGCATGCAAAGCAAGCTCGATAGATCACGCTGTGATTCGACTATACGACACGACGGACTGGCATGAAATCAAGCCCTCGCTGACGGCGCATTCTCTAACCATCACCGCTATGTGCTTTTCTGTGGACGACCGCTATCTGCTCAGTGTAGGACGCGACCGTCAATGGGCGGTCTTTAGGAGAAGTGAAGATGACCCGTCGAATTTCACCCTTCTTACCTCGAATCCAAAGGGTCATTCGAGAATGATTCTTGACGCCGCCTGGGCACCCATCTCCCATCCTCTGACCTTTGCGACTGCGGGCAGAGACAAATCCGTGAAGCTGTGGCAGATGACGAACGAGACGTTTGAATGCAAGTCAGTGATTTCACTGAAGAGCGCCGTGACTGCCATTTCGTTTCACCCGACGAGCCAGGACGGCATCTTCTATTTGGCTGTCGGCGAAGAGACCGGCGACATCTCTATCCACAAAGTTGCGGGCGACAGTCTTGAAACACATGAACTGCTGTCGATTGACAAGCTAATATGTCCGTCGAAGGAAGTAACACAGCTTTCTTGGCGTCCTACTGCAAATGCGATAGATGAAAAATTGCTGGGAACAGCAGGCCAACATGAGTCTGACCTGCTGGCTGTGGCGAGTGAGGATTCTTCTGTCCGTATATATGCTGTTACGAATCTCACAACATAGGCTGTGAATTAAGCGGTCTATACACATGGAAGATACCTACAAAAGTATTCAAAAGTATTCTTTTGTTATGAATTCAAATGTTTCCCGTCCTCAGTAACTGCAATCCTTCGTCAGAATTGAGAACCATAAGGTTCCTTGCCCACAAACGCCATCTCCTGGAACTTAATCCGTTTTCCTAACTCTATGGTGTTGAAGCCTCCTGGGAGGTTGAGCGTCCCCAGCATTGTATATCAGTGACTCCATATGCAAGAAGTAGTTGAGACGTCTATAACCCGATCGTTGAGAAACCTCTAGCCTGTAAAATCTCAAATGACCTCCCGAATTCCCATTCCCGTCATGTAAGTATCCTTGCTGATATCACCGAGGGAGTCCAAAATTCAGGACCTTTTCTCTAAACCATAGCCCCCTTTCCCTTCATGCGATTCATACGTCTTCCCCTGCCCTGGCCGTCTGATGTTCCTCGGTCCACGCTCTTTCAGATCCTGCTTGAGCCAGTGCAGAACGAGGTCACCCAGCAGGCTATTTTCAGGGGATCTCTGCGGGACCTCCTCGTGGAACTGCTCGATGGGGCCCCACTGTTTCACCTGGCCCAGATGCATATGCACCAGATGCGTCGGCCACTGCGCCAGATTGTCCAGGATGTGAGTCGCGTAGACGATCGTGCAGGCCCGCGTTTCTGTCTCGCGCTTGAGGAAGGCCAGGAAGTTGCTCCGCGACAACAGGTCGAGGTCGACAGTGATCTCGTCGAGGAGGAGCACATCCCACGGCCGGATCAGGCCCATGGCCAGCTGGACGCGTCGTCGCTCGCCGTCCGACACGGCATGCATCCGCCACCCGAGGTCGATGTCCAGGATGTCGACGAGCTCATCGCGCCGCTCGGGGAAGGCATCGCCCCCGACGGAGGCGAGCAGCGTCGGGACGTCGATGTCCGCGCGGACGATGCTGTTGAGCACCCATTCCACGCCAAGATAGGTGACTCCTTCCAGACCGTCCTTGAAGGGGTCGACCCCTGCGACCGAAATCGTGTCCGTGGGTGCCAGACGTTTCCCTGATAGAAGACGAAGTAGCGTTGTCTTCCCCGCACCGTTGGCTAAATTGTTAGGTCAGTGAGATTCACTTCTCGTTTTATGAAAGAGCTGGTGTACCGCCAATGAGCAGGGTCCGACTGCCGGCCGGCAGACTGAGAGTTACGTTCTTGAGGCCGGCAGATCCATCCGGGAACTGGAAGGTGAGATCTTTGACCTCGATTGTTGGCGGTGCCATTGTCTACCTGCCCGTGAAGGGCTGGCGCGTTGCTTTGGTGTTTTTTTTTGGGGGAGTATATATAGCTAATACGAAGTATTTTTCTCTGATGGGAATTCATGAATTAAAAGGCGGGGTATCTGAACTAATTTCCCTGTCAGGTCATGACTCACTCGGGGGAAAATTAGCCTGGCACTCAATATCAAATCATGTTACCCAGACCTAGTTGGATCGTGTAGAGAGACGGTGCGGGACGGGTTCAGTGAGGTCATAAGGAAAACTACGGCTTTTTTGTGTTCCGCTATGGCACTCTCCAACTTTTTTTCTCTGCCTCTCATCATGTTTCCTGCCCTACTACGCATTGGTACTAAGGGCTGAAAAGTTCCTTATAAGGGACGGAACAAGATGATGATGACCCGTGCATCTTCTGGTTTGTTATGCTCAGTCTCCTTCGACTTGTCTCCCCGTCACGCCCAGCAATCATGGAACCCCTCATAACCATTGTCGGTGCCACGGGCACTGGCAAGTCCAAGGTGAGCTGCTCCGGAGGACGTTGAAATATATCTGTCTGACCGCTGTAGATAGCTCGCCGTGGATTTGGCGACTCGTTTCAATGGAGAGATTATCAATGGCGACGCAATGCAAATGTATCGCGGCCTACCCATCATCACGAATAAGATTCCGGTCGAGGAGAGAAATGGGATCCCACACCATCTGATCGACTGTGTCAGTCTGGAGGAGGAACCGTGGCGCGTTGGCTTATTCAGAAAAGAGAGTCTCCGACTCATCAAGGAGATACACTCCCGCGGAAAGCTTCCGATCCTCGTTGGCGGTACGCACTACTACACGCAGTCGGTTCTATTCAACGACGTGCTCGTCGGGGAAGGGGAGGATGAAGAAGCAGCCCAGGATCTTCAACAGAACGAGAGAGACAAAGCTTCGCCCAAGTCTGAGGACTGGGCGATCCTCGACGCTCCCGTGGAGGTCATGCTACAGAAGCTGAGGGAAGTGGACCCTGTCATGGCCGATCGCTGGCATCCCAACGAACGACGCAAAATCCGACGGTCGCTGGAGATTTATCTGCAGACGGGGAAGCCTGCCTCGGAGATCTATGCGCAGCAGAGGCGCCAAAGGCTGGAAGCTGGAATGGCGAACGGCGATGACCGTGACGACGCCCTTTCTCACGCTGGCCAGATGCGATACCAGACTCTGTTTTTCTGGGTGCATGCAGAAAAAGAAAAGCTCCACAAGAGGCTTGATGCACGGGTAGATACGATGGTAGAACAAGGGTTGATCGAAGAAGCGCAGAGAATGTCGGATTACCTGAAGGAAAAAGAAGCGCAGGGTGTGACTGTTGACCAGACAAGAGGTGTTTGGATCTCAATTGGGTTTAAAGAGCTAGAGCCATACTTTGCGGCATTGCGTGCAGGTGTCTCCAGCGAAAAGGAACTTGAGGCCCTCAAGCGGTCGTGCATCGAGTCCGTCAAGACGTCCACGCGGCAGTATTCGGCCAGGCAGATCAAATGGATTCGGAACAAGCTGTGGAATGCCCTTGCTGAGGTGGACACGGCTCATCGTCTCTACGTACTCGACACCAGCAATGTCGATGAATGGGAGAGATGTGTGACCGAGCCCTCCGAACGGATTGTGCACGCCTTTCTGAGCAACGAGCGGTGTCCAGACCCCAAAACGCTTTCGGCACTGGCCAAGGAGACGCTCGAGGAGAGGGAGAGAGAGTATCAGAAGAAGCTGGCAGCAGCAACATCAGCAGATGGCCCTGCTGTGATTATGAAGCAGATGACCTGCGATCTATGCAAGAAGACCATGCTGGGCCCGGAACAGTGGGACATTCACGTCCGCGGCTCCAGTCACAAGCGGGCTTTGAAAGCTGCAGCTAAGAGAGCCCAACGAGAGGAATATCTACGAAATCGAAAGTTGGCCGAAGCAGAGGAAGGCAGTGGCAGTGGCACCAATGCGGTCGATGCGCCAAAGAAGGATGATGAGAAAACATCACTGTGAATAGGATGGGATAAATGGGCCGGTCCTGTGTGTTTTCTAGGAAAATATCGTCATTTGTATACAGTTAGTTGCATTTGCATTATTATATACGGATAGATAAACAGGATAGACAGGGATATTGCATGGGCAATCAACATCACAGCATCGATTGTATCTTATGCTAAGATTACATTGATTATCGAAATACGGAGTAATACGCTTGGATTAGGCGTGAGTGTGACATGCATGTTGCAATAAGCATTTGCGTTTCGTCTCCACATGTTCTTATTTTGATTCCTAATATACATACACAACTACCCATTCCCTGGGTTGTATGCATGTATGCATGTGTGCATGTACATACATGCTGTGCACACAACAATTCCTCTTTCCAACCTGATCGATCTGCGTCTGGATATCAATCAGTTAAGGCGCAGGGCAGGACAGGGCAGGGAAGGGCATTTGATAAATAGATAACGACGTATCTCTTTCCTCGCCTCTCCTCACCTCAGCTCAGTACTGGCCTGGCATGGCAGGAATTAGGTAGGTAGGTAGGTAGGTAGGTAGGTAGACACGAGACGAGATGAGACGAGACGATAATCAGATAGAGATAGACAGGGAAGTAAGAAGGTAGAGAGGTAGACAAATTTAAATAGCCGAGCATCTTTCTTTCTTTCCGCAGTTTTTGATTGCATGCACAGATGCACCAACGTCTTCCTAGCATCCGAGTGGAAGAAAGAAAGTGTCATGCCCATGCAATGCACAGTTCATCAATCAAATACATTCGTTTGTTTTGCCGCGTCAGAAGGAAAGAGAATGGGCGGGTGACAAGCCACAAGGAATCAGCATCAGCATCAGCGTCAGCATCATCCCTTTTATTGATTCATTGGCCGGCCCTTTTATAGAGAACTGTGTGTGGATGTCCCTGTCCCTGTCCCTGTCCATATCGCTCAAAAGGTAAAAATGAAATGGATCTGCCCTGACGACGAGGCAGGTAGGCAGGCGGCGGGCAGGCATGAAGAGCAAAAATAGGACCAGCAACTGAGTTCATCAGAGGGGTGTCGCTATGAAAGACATCCATCTGGTCGACAATGATTGTTTATGCCTATGCCTATGCGGCCGGCTTTGGGCTTTGCTAAGCATGATGGGAGGGAGGGAGGATCGCGAAGCAAGCAAATGGTCCCGAAATACGGTCAGTAGTGAGTCAGTCAGGCAGTCAGGCAGTCAGGCAGTCAGGCAGTCAGTCAGTCAGTCGCCATTTTGATCTCCGCGTGCCCCATACCACCACCATCACTCACTGCATCTGAAGTGATATTTTTGAGAGAGAGCTGGAAGAAGAAGAAAGTAACTAGGCGACCATTTCGAAAACTCAATCATGTCGTTGTCGCTGTTGTTGTTGTTGTTGTTGTTGTTGTTGTTCTCCACGATGTGAAGGCCGGAGAGAGGATATCTCCATGACCACTCTCTTCGATCTTGAACACTTCGATGACTGCCGATTTCTCTCGCTTCCGAATTCGCCATGTACCGTCTCGGTTCACGATTGTTCTGAGCCCTAAAACCTTAGAAGTTAGACGACTCATGCTGGAATCAAATCATCCCACGCAATATAAATACTTTCATACATTCAAGAAAAGCAGCCGCAAAGTTGATACAGATGTTACCGTCCCAGCTGCCTTTGCCGTTTCTCTTGACTTTAACAGGGATACTGTGCGTTTCCAGCTCTTCTAACCGCAGCAGGATCCCATCTCGATTCCGGAACCCGACGATGATTTTGGGCACGCCGAGCAGAAACGACTGCGCCCAGAATTTGAGCAGCTTTCGCTCGTATTTGATCATGTCTCGCTCGTTGTAGATTTCGGCGGTCGTTTTCAGTTCTACCCAGTTGATGGGGTCTTCTTTTCTGTCGGGCTTGCAGTCCCAGACTGGAAAATAGTCAGGAGAGTGCGTTATGGATCATGCTTGAGTTAAATGTGGAAATCATCTAACATACCTGCGTCGACTTCCCCGCCAATGACGAGTTTGACTTTCCCTATTCCAGTCCGGACAACCGAACAGTACTGAGATTTGTTGTTCACGACTTGGTCAGGGCGGCCTTCAATCACATCGCGAGGTGTTGCATCCCATGTGTCGGGAAGTACAGAGAGTGTTTCAAACTTGTAGCCTGCTTCATATCAATATTTCCATTTCTTGAGAAAGGAGTAAACACCGTTACACACCCCAATAAGCCATCAAATCTTGCGAAGGCATTCCAGGTGGCATTCTCTGGTTTCGCTGGAGCTCTTTTTGTCTGTTTTTGTATGCGTTGTCTTCTTCAATAAAACTGTAGTCTTATATCAGTGACAGTGCTCGGGCCGAATTCTTGCTCGAATATACGCACATAGTAGCCTTTGCAAGTCAGCAAAATGAGTCAGCTCAGAATGCTCTGGACCAAAAAAGCTCACTCACTTGAAAATAGGTTGCATTCATCTCAAACCTGAGGACTCGTCAGCGACCAGCAAGCACCATTGCATCCACAAGATCCGCGCGCACCCATTCATGATGTCAAAGGGCGCTGTCAATATCTTAATCACCATCAGCCATAAAATGCCATTGCTTGTAATTCTCCAGATGAATATTTGTCTTCACACCTTTGTCATCATTCCTCTCCAAGTGATGATATCCGCCTCGCATTTCGCGCCCGTATCCTTCTCCAGCGCAATGATGGTATCCAGCAGCGCATCGAGATGCTCGTCGGCCGAATCATCGAGTTTCTGAAAGGTGTCGAAGCCGCGGTTCAAATCCGCCGGGAGCGTTGGTGGATAGTAGTAACGGAGGGAGGAGTCGTCTAGCCGGAATCGATGCTCGTCATCGTAGGAAAAGTATGCAATCTCCTAAACCAGCGATCATTAGAGAAGAGGTTCTATCGAATCAATTCACGCGACATCTTACTCTTGGGCGCTTGATGGCCGCATTCGAGCCCGCGAAGCGGTTAAGGGGTTGGATGTCGAATGTGTGTAAATTCATAGCTTCTTCGATGAAGGGCCATGTGGAGAAGAGTGAGGAATATTACAAAGAATTCATGAACAAGTATCTGTCAATGCGTGCAAGTCAAAGTGAACAGGGCAAGTGAGGTAGGTACCTGCCAGGTACCTACCCAGCATCTTTCCCGATATAATTAACTACATCGGGTGATCCGTGCCAGCACAAGCTCCGCCTTCGTCCCCGCCATCCCGCCAACGCAGTACATCATTCCATACTCCGTACCTCTGCTTGGGACACCTGTTCGAGAAATCTGAGTTCATTTGGACCCTGCTTTGGCAACGCTGCGAGCGTGACAGGCTATCTGCCTCGCAGGATAGCGTTTCATTGTCCCGTGAACCGTGCTGTGTGAGGAAATCAAGTCGCGGACATGACCTCCCGGATCGACAAGACCATTGCTCGCCAGCAAGAAAAGTGCGTGGCTCCTTTCCAGCTCCTTGTGTGACGGGCTTAACAACCAGCTGACTGCTTTCTTTCTCCAGAATCGCCGCCGGAGCATACTATGAAGCCCACCAGCAGCTCCGCGTCATCGCTGCGCGCTACCTCAAACAGTCGAATTATGACGCCGCGGCGGAAATCCTAACAGGCGGAGCCAAGGCTCTGCTCCGAGCAGGGTCCCAGCAGGGTGCATCTGCCAGTGGTGGAGATCTCGCTATCATGCTGATCGTGGAGGTGTACAACAAAGCCGGATGGGAGATCAGTGATGAGGATGATGCGGTGTCGAGGGCGCGGAAGAGTGAGTCTATCCTCCCCTTCCATGTTGTTTCGGGCTGGTATTCTTTGAATATATGTTCTGGAAAGCAGCTGGCCTGCCCTATTTTTCTACTGCCTGCTAATTACCATTCTATAGAGCGTCTTATCGAGCTGTTGCGCGAATTCCCACCGGAAGAACCATCGCGAAAGAGGTTTATAAACGAGATGATTGGCTGGAGCGCGAAATTTGGTTCCCTAGAGAGAGGAGATCCCGAGCTACATCACGCTGCTGGATCGGTGTACGCTGAAGGTATGTCATGTCGACCCTGATTGTGTTGGAAGGTCTATAAAAATGACAGCTTTCCTAACGACCGTCTAGAGAACGAGCCATACGACGCAGAGAAGCATCTAGCACTCGGAACTACAGAATCCGCTGAGACGCTTGCGAAGCTGGAATTCGAGTGGTACACGAACGACGACTCTCAAACCGCGCCTATCTACGCATCTCGCGCCGTCTTCCCCTTCCTGCTGACCGGTAACCTGCGCAGCGCCAACAAGGCGTTTCTCATCTTTACCTCGCGGCTTTCCTCCTCTAACCCCGCTCTTGTTTCGCAAGAGGTCAGCAGTGCCAGTTCTGACGTTCGGGTGTACCCCTCGCTGCCCTTGTTGAACTTTATCAGCTTGCTGCTTCTTGCGATCCAGCGTGGTAGCCCCGATCTGTTCCGGGACCTGACCAAGCATTATGAAGCGCAGATCCAAGAGATCGGGATCTGGGATGACGCGTTGGCACGGATTGGAGAAATCTACTTTGGCATCAAGGTCCCGAGACAAACCAACCCACTCCTCGATATGATGGGTAATATGCTGTTTGGTGGTCAGGGAGGGGCCTCCCGGTCAAATAGGGGTCCGTCGAAGAAGGTCGAAGCGCCGCCATCCAATATGGAACTTGACTGAGGGCTGTCTGCATTGTATATCGCTTTGTCGAGCAGACCTGTCGATGTAATAATGAGTCCCATGCATATGCGACGTAGCGAAGTTGTAGATCGTTGAGATAGACGTTTCCTTAGACCCGAATATCGTCTTCTACTTCGTACATCCAGTTGTCTTCATCCAGAGCGGCGACCTTGTTGCGGAGAGACTGGTGGATGAGATTGAGGATTTCTAGAACAGTTAGATTTGTTGCCATTACGGCGCCAGTTTAAACTGACACAAGAGAGGTGGTAGAACGACTTACCGGCTGGTTCACTGCTGAGCTGCCTGCTGCGATTCCGATACATCATCTCGACGAGGCTTGCCTCGATTTCTTCAACCGTAACAATTAGCCGGAATTCTCCTCCTCAAAGCAATATATCATTCTTGGGTGTATTCAGGACGTATATACGTACTTTCTTTCTCTCTCCCACCAAGCTCCGCGTCAGCACCACCGGCGCTGGCACCACATCCCCCACTGGACCGACCTTGTTGTTGTCTTCTTCCTCCTTTTCCTTCCACGCCTTCCATCGCTGCGTCGTCGTCGTCGCCATCGCCATCCCCGTCGAGCAGCGGAGGCGGTAGGATGGGGATGTCCAGTTTGTAATTCCCGTTCTGGTCGCGGGTCACGATTTCGCCGTTGTCGACTGGCCCTGTTGTAATGAGAGATGATGGGATGGTGGGTGCTGATGTTGTAGACGTTGCTGCTGTTGCTGCTGATAGACCGGTAGCAGCTGCAGTAGTAGCAGTAGTAGTGGGATTCCCGCTCGAAGCGGAAGTAGTAGTGGTAGTAGAGGCGGAGGCAGAGGCAGCAGCAGATGCAGGCCGGCGGCTGAGGTGGTGATGGAACAGGTTTCGACGGACAGAGGTACTCGGTCCCATTGTGGAAGAATGCGCGTTGTTCGAAGATGCAGGAACTGTCGTTGATGCTGCGGAGGCGGCGGTCTGCGTCGTTGCTGTGCTGCTGACTGAAGGCGCGCGCGAATGCTGCTGCTGCTGCTGCTGCTGCTGCTGCTGCTGATGGTGATGGCGTAGGTATCGCGACGTCATGGTATGCGTACTCCGTACATGAAGTTATTCTAAGAATGGAGAGGTAGGTATCATCACAGGACCGGATCGGAGGAGAGAATAGAAGAGAGAGGTGGTATTCTAAGATATAACTGCGACACAAAAGAAGAAGGAGAAGGAAAAATCTTCCAGTTGATACATTATCGTTTGGGATGCATAGAATGAAAACATCTTAAAATCACTGGTGGATTGCATACAATCGACGAAATGGTTGTTATTTGGACTGGAACTGGGGAATTTGACTATTACGCGATTGGGTTAGGCTTTCCCGCTTTTTGCAGTGTTTTTAAGGGGAACTTTTCCGCATTCAAGTTCCAGGCTAACTGGTCACTGGCAAGAAACTCGTTGACTTCTGTATAGAAAATACAATTTAGCGTGTGCAAAAATTGGTAAAATCTTGGCACCCAAACTCACAAAAGTCGTAACTTTTGTATGCAAATTCTTGACTTTAAACATGAATTATGAGCCCAATATTAGAATTTTCTAAAAAATAAAAAAAAATCTGGAGACAATACTGTAAAGAATAGATATATCGTTTTAAAAAATTTATAAAGCCTTAGTTGAAATTACGATATAAAATTTGCTTATTTTTTTTGCCATTTTATGGCTATAGGAGCAATTATCACAATATTTAAATAAATATAGACCTAAATTTCCTAATTAGGAATTAAAAAGACTTTAGCAGATAACCAAATAGGTAAAAATCCATAGAATTTGGTAAGTAAATTTGAGGATTTAGGTGATTTGGGAGGCTTGGTGTCTGTGGTATTGCCATCCTTTACTGCCACAATCCTATAGAAGAGTCATTACTCCTGCTGACAGGCGAGAATGTATATTTGCCTTGTCTTTCTCTCCTGGGAGACAAGTGAGTAGTCGCAGCTTGCGGGGCACGGTCTGCAGTTTCTGCACTTGGGAAGCTCCCGCGAGTATTTGAGCTTCTCACTTCTGCAGTGATCGCACTGGCGATAGTCAGGACCGGACGAGCTGTGATGGCTTCGTGACTATACCGCATATTTGGCCAAGGGAGTTGGCTTGACAGGCGTAGGTCTGGTTGCTTCCGCCATAACGCTTCTTTCTCTGCCCTGTTATTTCACGAGATGTAGCTTAAAAAAGAATCAGAAGAAATCGCAAGATACGATTGATTTCGGCATGTGGAAGCTGATTAGGCTAACAACTGGTATGCTGTATGCTAGGAACGTTCGGAATCCGACAACCTCCGTCAAAACGGCATCCTCTATCCATATCACCTGCAGTCCTGATAGACCAAAGATCGACTCGTTCTAATTTTAGGCAGGCTAAGATTTAGTCGGCGATTCCATTGGCTGACCTCGGAATTCCCGACAGAAGTATCATCCAGATACAATGTAAGAGAGGATATAAAATGAGATGGACAATGGAGCTGCTGTCACCGGACAATTTAGTTTTTATCAATTGGTTATCGAAATGGCAGCTTCCAATGCGGCAGAAAGTGAAAGGATGGAGACAAGCCAGATTGAGTCTAACCACAAGGGACTGGCCCCAGATGTACGAGATTCGTCTGGCGTCATAGAAGCTACAGAAAATGACAGTAAACTGGAGGTTTCATTTCAATATATAAGGTGGGCTTACAATGCTTTTCAGTGAAACCTTTCTAATCACTTGAATAGAGGATCATCAGTCTATCGACGGCCTTCGAGAAATTGCTCTTGGGATTAAAATCCTATGCTCCATCGGTCCAGGAACCATATTACCTTTGATGACGCTGATCTTTGGAAATTTCATTTCTGTATTCACCGATTTGCTCTTGAACGAATGGGCAGTGCTCGTGTCTCAGGGCAATTTTTGGGCTTTGATGTGGTTCATTTTAGCCATCGTCGTTGGATTTGACTACCTCGGAATTTGTTGGGCTGGATGCAGCTTCGTTCGAAGATTGAGGATGAAGTGTTGATCTTAACAGGCTTCCAGGTTTTTGCCCAATGTTACTGGCTCAAATCCTTCAAGAGCATCGTCCAACAACCGAGTGTTTTCTTCGACTTGCCACCGACCTGGATGCGATCAATTCGCTTGCGGGAAATAACATTGGTGTCATTGCGACTGTTGGTGTCGTTCTCATCACCACTGTTGCTCTCGCGCTCGCAACAGGTTGGAAGCTGGGCCTCATTGTGATCTTCTGCGGTCTTCAGTTTATTTTCGGCGCCGGTGTCTGCATTGAACACGGAGCCGATTATTGAGGTTTGCACAGCTCCTGGGAGAACACTGCTGTCGAGCTGCACAGTACACCGTGAGGGTTATGTGCTGCCATTGAGCTACTATGTATGGCCCTCTTCCGGATTCTCCAACCCGAGAAGGATGTTTCTGGTTGAGATCCATCAGGCATGTGTAAACAGTTTCCATCTGGTGCGAGCTTTACTTGGATGAAGCATTGAGGTACGCCAGACACAGCTCTCAGCTCTCAGTGAGCTGACCAACTGCCTGCCTGTCATCCAGCCCCCCACCCTCCTTTCACGATCAGACATATAATTTCTTTGTTTCTCTACCTATCAATCAGAACCTAGGGCTGCGGTGCAGTGGTTAGGACTGCACCTACCAAAAGTCACAAGTGGGATACAACCCAGGTTCGAATCCTTCTGGTTCCAACAAAGAGAACCCATTTCTTTCCTAACAATAAATTGTGGGGGTGCTCCGGGAGGGAGGGCGCCCCTTATCGGAGGCTTTTATTTTATTTATTATTTTCATTTTTTTTGGGAGTTGGCATTCTGGTCAGTGGTCGCAAACCTGTCCACATGATTGTCACACTGTTCTAACCCACCTTGTAGGTATGGAGGTCGCCTGCTGTCCTTCCACGAATACAGTACGACGCAATTGCTCATGGTTTTCGTCTGGCTCTCAATCTATGGGCCAGTTTTTGCCCATAGCTCAGGTATATCTTGGCCTACCAGACGCCTGACTCTTGTTGGTACACTGACGAACGTCGACAAAGACATCTCCAAGGGCATATCGTCCGCTTGGGCCATCTTCGCTCTGGAAGACCGCATATCGAAGAGCTCGAGTCAGAAGCAAGAATTGCCGTCCATCGCTGAGTGGGATTCCCCTACTCCGTTGAAAAGCAGCTTAGCATGAAAATCTACCCAGGACAATTCATCGCACTCGTTAGCCCGGAGGTCACCTTGGGAAAAGTCCTCATCGCTGGCATTCCTATTCAAAATGTACGACCAGAGGAGATAAGGAAGCTCTTTGCGCTGCTCAGCCAAGAACCGGTCTTGTACCAGGGAACAATCGAAGGAAACATCATTCTCGGTGCATCCACGTCTTTGCTCGCTGAATAGCTTCGGAATGTGATCAGTCAAGCGCAGTTATCTGACATGATTGAGTTATTGCCCGACGGGGTCAAGAAACAGTCGGATCGCGTGGCACCACCCTCTCAGGAGGTTAGAAGCTGCGTGTTGCCATCGCGCGGGCAATCACGCAGGATGCGCCGATATTGCTGCTGGACGAGGCAATGAGTTCCCTGGATAGCGAGAGCGAACGGCTCATCCAGCGAGCGTTGAAAGAAGGAAGCAAAGGCAAAACTGCCGTTGCCATTGATTCGAGAGACTGAATAGATTGAAGTCGCCATGCATTTTCCAGACAACATGGATACTTTCCTTTTCGGATTATCTCGGTTGAGATGCTCGTCTGTACAGCATGCATAACAATATCCGTATCCATGCTGCACGTTGTCTCTCTTATCAATCCCCCTAGTTCGAATCTAGTTAACGAGTCCCGGCCGTGGCAATAGGGTTGTTGCTTCTGCTCACAAGGGAAGGTTACGCCCACGCACCTCTGGATAAAGTAGTCCAGTTGACGCTTAAATGGAGCATTGATAGGTTGATAAGGGTTCATGCTCTTATCGCTCTCTCTTAAACGGCAATAATAATAACCTACAGAGACAGGTAATAAGCAGCAGGTAACTAAGCTAGGCAGGTATGTAACGAATCCTGAATACATACTGGCAGCAATCAATCAATCGGCTTCCCATTCCCGAACTGCTGGATCATCATGGACATGGATTCTGTCCAACTCGAGACCCTTCTGCCTGCCTTTCTCCGCAGTAGTTTCGATTGGGCCTTTTCTCCGCATGTTCACCGGGCCTGTTGTCAGCTCTGCTGCTTGTTCGTTCTCTCTAGCTCGACGAGAATTGAATCTCGTTTGTTTCAGTCTAGCAGGGCCAGGAAGAGGGAGAGAGGGAGAGATGAAAAAGCTGTTACGATATGGCTTCTGTGCCATCGTCGAAACCACCGCTGGTCAAGTCTCATGTCTGCAGCTACCCCAACTGCGGCAAGAGCTTCACCCGAGCAGAACACCTCCGTCGCCATGCCTTGAACCACACGCAAGACGACAACTGCTGCGAGCGTTGCGGCGTCCACTTCACTCGACCTGATCTGCTAGGTACGTTGATATAGCTGATTACTTTGTTTCTGGTTCGTCAAGACTGGCGTATGCTGACTTCGTTTCAGGTCGACACATGATCCGACATGCGAAGAGAGACAAAGAGGCCGGAGGTCCTGGTCTAGGAGTCCTGGAGACCCGTAAAAGAACGCGACGAGGACCAGATGGGAGGATCGTGACAAGACCGACGAAGAAACAAGCCAGGGCAGCAGCAGCAGCGGCGTCGTCGTCGTCGTATGCCGGTGTTTCATCAATTGAATCCACTCAGAGCTCATGTGGCAGCATCTCAGCTTCTTCAAAGGGTCCGCGTCTGGAAACCGAGTTCTTAACCACGCCGGGTACCAGTTGTGGATCAGGCATCCATGAAGATCCTCGTGATTACACCCCTCGCGGAGCTCCGGTGTCTCCTCCACGGTCGACCCATGATTCGAATTCTAGCGTCAATGTCGATGCGCTGGCAGAGTCCTGCGACATCGTTACCGCTTCAGAGCCTCTCCTTGCTCCAATGGTCCCTGGTGGGCCGTACGAGCCCTACGTGGAACCGATCCCAGGGCAATTCGACGCGGCTGATGGCTCCTGGCAGACCTGGAGCGGATTAGATTACAATGACTTCTTCAATCTGGATACAGGTATGTCTTCCTCTATCCGAGTTAAGAGCCGTCTCTCGTGACCTTGAGTCTGTCTCTCTCTAACGTATACAGCGACGTCGTTCAATATGCCGTTTGCCGCAACGTTGAACTACAACTGGCTGTTCGACGTCTCGTCTCTAGATGATGCTTTCACCCATGTCAATATTCCGCTCACGACAGACTTGACCAACTTTGCGGAACCTGTTTCTGAGATGTTTTCTCAGCCGTTTTTGTCAGGCGAGAATTCAAGCCAGAGTCCTCCATCTTCTGCACCGGCTGAGCCTGTCCTTGCCAACCTGCCGTCAGATGGCCAGAGCAGCTCTACGATGCTTGAAGGACAGATGATGAAAGACGCAGGGGATATGCAGCCCGCCATTTGTTTTAGCAATGGTTCTGAGCCTGAAAATACCTCACTCCTTGACAACGATTCACGAGAGCCCGACTTTTCGGACATGGATTGGATGGGTCCGTCCAAGTCGGGCAACGTCTACGCCTGTCTACCTCAGATCACGGAAAATGCAAGAGCAGGAGTGCTCCAGCTTGTTTCGAAGTCATCTCCCATCACTCCGGAAGGCATGCAGATCGACCTGTCGTCTTCTCTTCTTACCTTGCCGCGATTACAGAGCTACTGTGACTTGTTCTTTACCAGATTTAACACCGCCTATCCGCTCATCCACCAGGCGACATTTGATCCGGACAAGGTGGATTCCATCTTCTTAGCGGCTGTCCTTTGCATGGGGGCGACCTATAGCAGCCGTGAAGCCCATCAGCTGGCTGTTCGAATACATGATACTCTTCGTAATCATCTGTTCGCGCATGCGGCATTTTCAGCTCTACCAGAACTTTGGCTTCTCCAGACGATGCTACTGATCGACTGCTTTGGGAAGCAGCGGGCGGGCCAGAAGCAGCGTGATATGGCGCAGCTCTTCCACTGCGTGCTAATTAAACTCATCCGACGAAGTGACTGCCCTACCATCCGAACGTCCGGTATCAGCAAACGGCCTGATGATCTAGAAGCAGCGTGGAGACGAGCCATGGACGCAGAGCAGCGCAAGCGGCTGGCCATGCATTGCTTCATGTGGGATACGCAGCATGCTGTGCTCTTTTCGCAGTCCCTGTGCATGTCTGCCTTCGAAATCCGCTCGTCCTTGCCCTGCGATCCTGGATCCTGGGAGGCGACCTCTGCAGAGGAGTGGTTCGAGAACTCCCGACGGGAAGGCCCTCATCGGCTATTCCTCTCGGTTCTGAAGGCTTATATCACCCCGAGTGCAGTCCTCCGTCCCCGACATCTGAATGCGCTCGCGAGGACTTTTGTACTGCACGGTCTATTATCAGTTTCCTCTGACCTCAAACGTCGAGACCAGACCACCCTCCGATCGGAAACTCCTGACCTGGTGGGAGCGTGGAAGACCCGCATCGCGCGTTCCTATGACCTGTGGAAGGCCGATTTCGACGCAGACTGTAT
Source organism: Rasamsonia byssochlamydoides (assembly GCF_041956645.1). Lineage (NCBI taxonomy): Eukaryota > Fungi > Ascomycota > Eurotiomycetes > Eurotiales > Trichocomaceae > Rasamsonia > Rasamsonia byssochlamydoides. The sequence goes on along the minus strand of NW_027192458.1, from coordinate 41,260 downwards.
GGTTATGAAGTTGGAGCAGAGGGTAGATTTGCGGGAATTTACCGGCCTCAAAACGACGACCAGCGTTCTTTATCACGCAGCACACATCACGTTAAACGTGGAGATCTTGGATCTGCAGATATACGCGGGTGCTCCTCACATCTTGGGTCGCGTTGTCACTGCCACCGACTTTGAGCGCTCTCATCGCAACGTGACTCGGTGGGTGAATGAAGATCCACGGTCAGCATCCAAAGCGGCGCGGCATGCATCGTCTATCTTGCAGGACGCCATTATGAACCTCAACGATTGGGACGACACGGATGTGTTTTACTATTCGTGGTGTCTCTATCTGGCGACTCTCACCTGTTGGGCATTCCACCTTCCAGCTTCCAGTGAGAGGATAGCCTTGGACGGTGAAGCAGAACGCAACGGCAATCCTCATCACAGCAGTGGCAACAACCATGTCAGTTCCAACGCCAAGAACGAAATGACTTCCATGTTGATTGCGATGACGACTTGCAGCAGTCTGGAAGAACTCTCGTCTCTGGTGGGGCGATTCAACACGGAGGGGTTGACGTCGATAATGGCCAAGCAGCTTGCCGCCGTCAGATGGGCGGTTGTGCACGATGCAATGAAGGTTCTGCATCAGTTGGCGGTGAGGTGAACATATGATCTGGCTGACGATTACGTTACTCAAGCAAGTATCATTTAACTCTTGGATGTCTGCAGTTGCTTTCTCTCTCTGTTTCTCTATCTGTTTTATATCGCTTTTTGGGTCTCGATACTTGGCGTTCCAGTCAACTCTTCACCGACCAAGTGGTGGTGGATCTGAAGGAGAATTTGTTGCTACTATTTGAAATCCTTGTTTCTCGTATCTATGTGTTTACTGATGAAAGACATGTATTGTTGCAAACCCGGCCAAAAAAAGAAGTGCCATGACACTTGCTCCTTAGCTAGTCTGTAACATGCGTTCATCTGACATGTGGTAGCTTGACAGCCATTTATGTATATATACCTGTGTAGCACTTCCGCACACCATGTTGCCCCTCTGTAGTGTTCCTTTTTTTTCTCTCTTTTCCCCCAATATATCTAAGTTGCAACTATGGTCTCGACAGTACCAAAAATGGTGAACTGTCATCTGTCAAAGGTGGGATGAGTACCTAAGTATGTACATGCATACGTACTCTCCTGCACTGTAGATGTATTTACGTATGTACGTATAGACATACATTATGAACAGAGCTACTTAGGTATATTGCTGAAGCGAAGGTGTGTAATGTACGTACTAGTTAGTTTATTAACATCAGGGTATTAATATTCTCCACAGCCCTGCAGCCCACCTCACTATTCTCGATAGACGCATAGGTACATTTCCTAGGTATGCTAGGTGTCAAGCGGGACCTGCATTCGGGACGGACCCGCGGTTTAGTTAGGGCTTTGGTTCAAGAACCCCCAACCCTGAACCCCCACTTTTGGACCGGCCAAAGGGTGACCTTGTGACAATTGTTCATCATCGTAATAATTATCGTTGCATCAGCCAGTGATACAGTATCTATCTTTCCATATGCATGGCTTCCATGCCCTATCATTTCATTGGTGTATGTACACTCTATCCCCACAACTAACCGTCTCTTCACGGTTATCGCTTCTTGTCGGATCGATAGACAACAAGAAAGAACCCTGTCTGATAAGATTGCCGGGTGGATTTCTGCTCTGATAAATTCGTCTCTACTGTACAGAGTACAGTACATACAATGACATAGCGTCGCGAACCCCTGCAGTTGACAGCCAATTTGGAGGAGTCGATTTCTCAGGGATGCATGATGGATATAGGCTGTCGCACAAGCCCGGATCGACCGCGTAGATGATGGAGCTACGTAGTCTGCAGGAATGCATGATGTAGTAATGCAGATTACTGAATACATATGACATTACTATTCCTGATGGATGTACTGGTCGAATCCGCCGCTCAACGCTGCCATCGCGCATGCGCATCTCTGACTGGTACGCACCTCCGATCTGCCGACTTGCGTAGGACGAAAGACGACCTCTTTCTTGCTGAACAGACGTTAGATATGACTTCTCTCTTCTTCCCCATTTTCAATGGCGAGAGAATTTGGTCTTCGTTAAGCGGAATCGTTTTTATCCAGTCTAATTATTAGATCGTTTTGTCGGACAGCCACAAGACGACTCGACGATAGACATCACGGCCAAGATGGTGCTTCCCACCCCCGTCACGGAGCCAGATGTCGTCCCAACGGCCTTGAGTCCCGACGACGCCCTCCAGGCTCTCGTAGACTCGACATACACGAGCTCAACGCTCGAGTTCTATCTCAACGGCATGCGCATCCAACTCCGCAACCCTAATCCCCACTGGACTCTCCTCGACTTCATCCGCTCGCAGCATGGGCTCAAAGGCACCAAGCTGGGCTGTGGCGAGGGGGGCTGTGGTGCCTGCACAGTAGTTTTGCAGGTGCCTGACACCCGGCGCGGTGGACGTGGACGTGGACGTGGACGGATCCGCCATCTCGCAGTGAATGCTTGTTTGTATCCGCTTGTTGGAGGTACGAGGTCATACCATTTCCTGAACGGACGAGTGGGGTAAAGTTCTGTGAGCTGACTGTTCCACAGTGGTAGGAAAACATGTCATTACAGTCGAAGGACTAGGCAGCGTGAACAATCCCCATCCTCTTCAAGAGCGTCTAGCAAAGCTCCATGGTTCGCAGTACGTGCTAAATTCAACCTCCTGTGATGAAGTCCTTCTAATAAAGTCTTCTCATTGACGCTTGCAGATGCGGCTTCTGCACTCCCGGTATCGTCATGTCTCTCTATGCCATGATCCGAAATGCCTACGATCCGCAGTCCGGGAAATTCAACCTGTCAGAAGAGGATGTCGAGCTCAGAGGCCATCTCGATGGAAACCTGTGTCGATGCACGGGATATAAACCCGTCCTGCAGGCTGCGAAGACGTTTGTCACGGAAGATCTCAAGGGTCGGCTGGTGGATGACGACCATTCTGGAAGGACGACCTCCACAACAGGGCGATCGGAAGAGGGGAGTGTCTCCTATCTGGAGGCATCTTTATCTACTTCCCCCGCTGCAGGATCCTGCGGCCGACCAGGAGGCTGTTGTCGCGACGATCCCAGAAAATCCTGTTCTTCAGCTTCTGATGCAAGCCAGCCTCCAAGCTCACCATCTAGCGACGAGACGTCCATTACAAGTCAATCAGACAAGGATGGCGAGAAGGTAAAGTCTCCGATGAAATCTGTCCCACAGTTCGACTTTCGCCCGTATTCCCCATCAACAGAACTGATCTATCCCCCCGCGTTGCGGAAATTTGTCAACCGGCCGATCTGCTACGGCGACAAGACCAAGATCTGGCTTCGGCCGGTCAACCTGCAGCAGCTGGTCGAATTGCTTGCCGTTTACCCTTCTGCGAAATTGGTCAGCGGGGCCAGCGAGGTGCAGATAGAGGTCCGCTTCAAGGCTGCGACTTATGCGGTCTCGGTTTTTGTCGCTGATATCGACGAACTCACTGCCCTAGAGGTGCCGGACGATGTGACGACGATGAAGGAGCTGGTAATCGGAGGCAACACCTCCCTGACGGATGTTGAAGCTGTCTGCTTGGAGCTCTCGTCGAAGCTGGGTCTCCGGGGCTCCGTCTTCGGGGCGATGGCCAAGGTGCTTCGATACTTTGCTGGGCGTCAGATCCACAACGCTGCGTCGCTGGCTGGAAACATAGCGACCGCCTCTCCCATCTCGGATATGAATCCTCTGCTCATGGCGGTGAATGCCATCGTCGTGGCGCGCACAGCCAAGGAGGAAGTCTCTCTACCAATGGCTTCCATGTTTCGAGGCTATAGAAAAACCGCTCTGCCTGCTGGGAGCGTCATCACCCGGATTCACATCCCGATCCCTGCCCCTGGAGTGATGGAGCTGACGAAGTCCTACAAGCAGTCCAAAAGGAAGGAGGATGACATCGCAATTGTCACTGCTGCACTCCGCGTTAGACTCGACCAGAACGGCACCGTGGAAGATGTATCCCTGGCGTACGGGGGTATGGCTCCGGTGACGCTGTTGGCGATGGAGTGCGCGAAGTCTTTGACAGGCAAGCCGTGGAAGTCTTCGCAGACTCTTCAGGGCGCGCTGAAGATTCTGGAGCAGACATTCCAGCTACCGTACAGCGTTCCTGGCGGCATGGCCACTTATCGAAGGACGTTGGCTCTATCCATGTTCTTCCGCTTCTGGCACGAGGTCATTGCAGAGATGAAGCTGGGTGAGGTGGACCTTGGCCTGATCAAGAAGATTCATCGTGGCATTTCTTCCGGCACAAGGGACAATTACAATCCGCATGAGCAGAGAGTGGTAGGGAAACAGATCCCTCACCTGTCCGGCCTCAAGCACGCCACCGGCGAGGCGGAGTATCTCGACGACATGCCCCATCACGATCGCGAGCTGTACGGCGCCCTCGTTCTGTCCCAGAAGGCGCACGCAATCATCAAGTCGGTTGATTGGACAGCAGCTCTCAAACCTGGATTGGCGGTCGGTTATATCGACAAGAATAGCATCGATCCAGAGAAAAATAGTTGGGGCTCGATCGCCAAAGACGAGCCTTGGTTTGCAACAGACAAGGTCTACTCTCATGGCCAACCGATTGGCATGGTTTATGCCGAAACGGCGTTGAAGGCTCAACAAGCCGCTCGCGCGGTAAAGGTCGAATACGAGGAGCTCAAGCCGATCCTGACCATCGACGAAGCCATCGAGGCGAACAGCTTCTATCCCTATGGCAAGGATCTCCGCAAAGGCGCGCCTCCGGAAGAAATGGCGCAGGTATTTGCCAGATGTGATCGTGTTTTCGAGGGCGTCGTCCGAGTAGGCGGCCAGGAGCATTTCTATCTCGAAACCAACGCTGCCATGGTCATTCCTCATGCGGAGGACAATTCGGTGGAGGTTTGGTCGTCGACTCAACATACGTAAGTCCGAACTCTATGCAGCAATACTATCCGCTGACACTCGCAGGATGGAAACACAGGAGATGATCAGTCGGGTAACTGGCATCCCAAGCAACCGCGTCAACGCAAGAGTCAAGCGAATGGGCGGTGCATTCGGAGGGAAAGAGTCTCGGAGCGTTCAACTGGCTGGATTACTGGCGATCGCCGCGATGAAGGAACGTCGACCGATGAGAGCGATGCTGAATCGCGATGAAGACATGATGACCAGCGGGCAGCGACACCCCATTAAATGCCAGTGGAAGGTGGGCGTCATGAATGACGGTACGTTAGTGGCGCTTGAAGCTGACTGTTACAACAATGGTGGGTATTCGCTCGACATGAGCGCGTCAGTCATGGATCGATGCATGACCCATCTCGACAACTGCTACGAGATCCCCAACGTGCACATTCGGGGCTGGGTGTGCAAGACCAACACACATAGCAACACCGCCTTCCGTGGATTTGGGGCTCCCCAGGCGATGTTCTTCACGGAAAGTTTCATGAACACGGTGGCAGAGGGGCTGGACATGGACAGCGACGAGCTGCGGTGGAAGAACCTGTATAAACAGGGGGATCGAACTCCCTTCCTGCAGAAGATTGACGAAGACTGGCACGTCCCGATGCTACTGGAGCAGGTGCGAAAGGAGGCGCGGTATGACGAGCGCAAGGCACAGGTGGCACAGTTCAACTCGCAGAACCGATGGAAGAAACGAGGGATCTGCCTGATTCCGACCAAGTTTGGTCTCTCGTTCGCCACGGCGCTGCATCTCAACCAGGGAGCGGCCTCTGTGAAGATCTATACGGATGGGTCTGTGCTTCTCAACCATGGCGGCACGGAGATGGGCCAGGGATTGTATACCAAGATGTGTCAGATTGCGGCCCAGGAGCTGAATGTCCCCTTGGAGAGTGTGTATACTGCAGACACCTCATCGTACCAGACTCCCAATGCGTCCCCTACGGCTGCCTCGTCAGGGAGCGACCTCAACGGGATGGCGATCAAGGACGCGTGCGACCAGCTCAACGAGCGCCTGCGCCCGTACTGGGAGAGATTTGGGCCAGATGCCGACTTCAAGGTGATTGCGCAGGCCGCATATCGAGACCGGGTGAATCTCGTCGCGACAGGGCACTGGAAAATGCCGCGGATAGGGTACGAGTTCGGGAATTACGATCCAGAGACCGTCAAGCCGATGTATTATTACTTCACTCAGGTAAGACCTTGCTCCTGTATTTATTTGCGAGTGACTCACACGATATTCTTCTACCAGGGCGTCGCCTGCACCGAAGTCGAACTCGACGTCCTAACAGGCGATCACACGGTGCTGCACACAGACATCAAAATGGACATTGGCCGCTCGATCAACCCAGCCATCGACTACGGGCAGATCGAAGGCGCGTTCGTGCAGGGCCAGGGGCTGTTCACGATCGAAGAGTCGCTCTGGACGAACGACGGGAGCGGGCAGCTGGCGACGCGGGGACCAGGCACGTACAAGATCCCGGGGTTCAGCGACATTCCGCAGGTATTCAACGTCAGTTTTCTGCAGGGCGTGTCGTGGTCGAGCATCCGCTCGATCCAGAGCAGCAAGGGCGTCGGCGAGCCGCCGCTGTTTCTGGGATCGACGGTGCTGTTTGCACTACGCGACGCGCTGCGCAGCGCGAGGGCAGATAATGGTGTCGTCGAGCCGCTGATACTGGATTCGCCGGCGACTGCGGAGAGGCTGCGCTTGGCTGTGGGCGACGATCTCGTCAAGATGGCTGCCGTCATGCCAAAGGAAGGCGAGAAGCCGTTCTTCCTGGCTGTGTCGTAGCGACGTTCGAATAGGTAGTCAATCAGAGGGGAAGTTATATCGATTAAGTACATACCTGTCAAGTATGTATGTACATACATATATACTCGACTCTGTCGTATTCTTTCTTTGCCTTATTTAGTTTCAAAGGCCTCATCAGGAAGGAGGAAAGAAAGGATAAAGACAACTATAACGTACGTAACGATCTTGTGTTTTCAACAGTCAGACGTGGCAATCTGATCTAACCTGTAATATTGAATAGGATCTCATTCATTCACTTATCTTGCATGGAAGCTATCTTAGAGGTGTCTCAGATGGGTGGAAAAGCTTCAGATTCGTGGGTGGTGTGGGAGAAGCTGGTGCGAGGGTGAGTCGAAACCTAGATGTAGGCGAGCACCAGCCCTAGCCCCGAGCCCAAGCCCTAAGCCCTAAGCCCTAGGCGGCCCGGCAGCTGACCCATGTCGAGAACTTGTATGGATTAGGTATATACCTATGTACCTCTCATATATATACTCGAGCCTGTCGTATTATTTCTCAAAGGTATTAGGTATTATATGATGGAATAGAAATTCAAAAATCCACCGAATGAATCGAATATGGAGCCTGACTTTAAGGAAGACTTTTTATTTTTCTCCCTTTGGATATATCTACCCACGCAAATCTGTGACCCTCTCAACCCAGTTAGGCAAACTCATCTAGTACTCTTTTACTCTTATACTAATAGGTATTTACCTAGTCTTCTATACTCCTTCTAACGTACTCTAGCTCCCTTCTCCCTCTTAGGTATAAAGGAAGGAGGAGGAGGGGTAAGATAAGAGGAACCCCTCTAAATGAATAAGCTTTATTAGAAATAAACCCCGGTAATTAATTATTAGGCTATATAGATAGTTCTATGGGAGATAAGAGTTATTGTCTGACTATTAAGGTCTCTACATTGTGTGTGCTCTCTTCCTTCTTTAACCTAAGGTATATTACTTGAATCTCCGTTGAGTAGGTACTGGGGTCCTAATGTACTGTAAAAGCAAAGTGCAACGCAGTACCATGACCCTATTTTATCCAGTGAGTTAGTATCAGTCATATCTCACCTCAGTATGATGATAGTAGACTATTCTACCGATATATCCAAAGACACTGGGCCAAACTGTCATCCAGAGATGACAGATGATGACAGTCATGACGGTCATCTGTTGCAGTCATCATAAGAGTGTCAGCCTGGATGCTGACATCTTTCGGGGCAGAATGTGACTGACCACTAGGTTTCTCATGATGACCTGAATCATTCAGTCAACACGGAAGAGATCGCAATATAAATTGGATAGACAATCTCAGTGAAGTCGAATCCAACACCAGCAACAACAACCGCATTCGAAAATCACTACATTCTACTGCTAAAACTTCTACATACCACTTCAGCAAACTTTGCATCATCAAAATGAAGGCAGCCCTGATCTTCGCTTTCCTCTTCGCCGCCATCGCAGCTGCGGCTCCTTCGGCTCACGTCCATGCCAGTTAGTCTCGCACATTTATTTCTCTGATCTGCCAGAGACGCCGAAGCAAGAAAGCTAGTTACTAACTCAGGAATTGGAATAATAGTGGCAGCCCCGGAGCTCGTTGGGCAGAACGCTACCCCAAAGCCCGCTGGGGAGAACATCCCCCGGAAGCCCGTTGGTGACAACGTCGCAAAGCCCGTTGGTGACAACGTCGCAAAGCCCGTTGGTGACAACGTCGCAAAGCCAGCTGGTGAAGACGTCCCCATGCCAGCTGGTCGCAAGACCGATGACAGCACCAGCGTCGATGAAATCTCCGACGGCCTGTACGGAACTTGGTATTAAGAGAGAAAGGAAGGAAATGTGGGCAATGGAAGCCAAGTCCAGTCGAGTCCGTTCAAGTTGAAGCTCGTGGGAGATTGGAATCGAATCGAATCGGGTGTGGAGATGATTTCTATCCATTGCCACAGTTGCCGCAGGCTGTTGTCTGTCGTCCTTTCCGATATTATCATCATATGAGTATTGACTGTTTTGACTGTTCGTCGTCGAGCTGTTCCCATAGATAGCCAAGAATCCAAACAGGCTCGTCCGCCATTCGTTTATAATCACTGTGCACAGTATCTTTGTAGACGAGCACATGTCTCTTCTCATCTTGAGTAGTTAGATGCAGGTAATGAACAGGAGCAATCGAAGCAGAATTTGCTGAAAGGCTCATATCATCCAGTGGCTAGGCTTGTGTTAGAAAAACGGTCACCATGATTGGTGATTTTCTTGAACCACGTATTCATGAATCCAGCCATCTTCCTTCCCTTCCAAGGTTCCAGAGATTTCAACTTTTTATCTATTCAGAGACACGACCGTTGTTTGAGGGCAACTCAAAACGGTCATGATTCTCGCATCTCACCAAGGGTCACCAGTGTTATTTCAGGGGTAAAACCATGACTTTATCCTCTGATGTAGTGCTGTATCATGCATGTTCATTCAGGATTCATTCAGGAGACCAATCGACACACAGTACGTGGGATGCTCTTCTTCTAATAAAGATATTATGTGCAGATTGATAACTGACTTTACGACCAGAGCATCCGGTCAATTACAACGACGCTGGATTCCACAATCCTTGTTGACTACTGGACCATGTTACAGTCTGTCAGAAATCTGCCATTCAGCCAAAAGGAGGTGCCATGAGAACTACCCTTTAGTTGTTGGATCTTTTCTGGTTGACAAAATCCTTCCGAATCAATGCGAAGAGCGTCCTCGTCAGGCATGCTACAAGGGCTGTAAGTGGTCTGTAGTCACATATATTCTTGAGTATGTCTACATCTCAACCTTCCAATGTACGGGCATTGAAATCAGCGCCGCCCTCGAGCAACAGCTGGATAACCTCACCATGTCCCGTATCAGCCACCATATGCAAAGGTGTATATCCCTCAAAATCCACCACCTCGGTATCCGCCCCATTCTGCAATAACAGCGCCACCACTGGTATATGCCCGTTGAGGGCCGCATGATGCAGCGCCGTCCGACCGAAGCCATCGACGGCGTCAATATCGGCCCCGTAGTCGATGAGCGCCTGGACCGCGTCCACATGGCCTTTTGACGCTCCGAGGTGCAGTGCAGTCATCCGTCGGACCGATCGTCGCTCGATTGCATTATTCTGGATGCTGTTTGTGCTCCCCATGGTCCTCCGAGGCAAGCTGTACTTCGCTGACTAGGCGGAGATCAGTTGTGTTTAAATCGGTCTGATGGAATACAACTATTACATGACTTACCAAGGCTGGATCCAAGCATTGTGGATGAGACGGATGAGACGGATGAGACGGATGAGATTTCCTCCTTCTCACGTCGCTTTTTGTCGCTCTGCTCTTTTCCTCTCCACAGACCAGGGCATGCTGGAGGAGATTTGGTTCGACCGAGTCCAGCTCGGGGATGACGAACAGACTATCATCAGCGAACGTTCCCGCTCCTGCAGGGTCCAGCCCGGGCAGAAACGTCGGCGATAACAGGTCCTCTGCTGGGGAGGTGCCAACCACGGGTGTAAGAGGATGGATATCGTTTGGCGAGGCACTCGACAAGGTCGATCGAAGGGGATCCCCACTCGACCGGTCGTGTTCCGTGCATGTCTCGTCCTGCTGTTCGTTGTTTTTGTCTCTGTCGCCTGCTCTTGCTTGTTTCCCATCCTGCAGTCGTTGACCTACATGGATCATCAGGATCGAGATCACTCCGATGATTGATTCCATTTCAATCGAAACTTACGTCGTCTCCGCTGCGCAAGACGATTCTGCTCTCGGCGACGCTTGATGACCTCGGGATTGCGCTGCATCGTGCTTTCGGTGGACACGATGATGCGTTACTGGCACCATGCTGCTCTATATACGGTGTTCCCGAGAACATGCGTGAGATAAATGAGATGTGTCAGTCGCCATTTGTAGGCGTAGCCGCGTTAGCCATGGCACAGCAGGGCGAGTGTAACAGGCATTATCCGTGTACGACATCTTCCTGTGTAACAGCAGTGAGTACTTTCGAGTAACGTCTGCAGTGCCGTCTCCAGGAACGTCTCCAGTGGGAACACTTCGAGGAGGTTTGGTACGAGGAGTGCTGGTACCAGCCTGTTGCTGGATGGAGCTTTAAACCATATCAGAAGACCGAAGAGAGGCAAGCATTAAGAACCATGGATCACCAAGGACATGCTGCACACTTTGCCCAAAATAGTGCAGAGATTGTGTGCCGGCTGGAGAGGGACAATACTGTAGAGAACAAAGAACAGAACAAAGAACAAAGGTTTTATGTCATTGCACAAGCAGGGGTCTTGGTGGTCATGACACAGTGACGCTGACGGGATGACAGTCACCACGATGAAGTCAGCAACCATGTCATCCATCCATCTACCCATTTCTTGAAACAGAATAATTTCCTTTTTGTCCTCAATTCAATGACAAGAAATCGAACTTCAATTGCAATCAATCTAAAGAAGCGAAGAGAAATCAATCATGGATGCATCGATCGAAGTGGAAAAACAGGCCTTGCTGCCGGATCCTCCCTCTCTGAGAGAATGACAATCATGGAAGAGATCTTCCAGCCATCTGATCTTCCTGTACGGTCTCAACGTGATGCTCGCGTTCATGGTCATGGTTCTGGCGGTCGAAGTCCGGCGGAAACCGATGCCAGACCCTACCCTGGGCGTGTACTGCAAGTTCCCTTTTCCATTTAAAGCAATTCTCTGCTCTCCTGACTCGAGTAGCCTCGGCCAATGAGGCAGTGGAATATATTCCTCAAGTACGTTTTCGAGCGGCGCTGTTCAACAACACGCCCTATATGGGCTATCCTACGGACGAAACGGATGAGTTGTGGTCGGACCTGTACAACTATATGAAAGATGTCTACCTGACAGTATATGTCTATATGACAATACCTTCATGCTGATCTTCACAGTTGGGATTTCGAAAATCTCCGAGGAGGAAGCCAAGAAGCTCCCTTCGCCGACGCTGCCCATCCCAGGAACGAAAGACCATCTCATTGAGCTCGACGTGTGGCATGAGCTGCCCTGTTTGAATGATTTACGCATGTTGCTGTATCCGGAGCGCTTCCCGGGTCTCGATGTGCTGAAGGACGAGAATGGGGTGATCAACCGGGACACCGATGCGTTCCGTCATTGGGGTAGCTGCTATTCCTGAAATGCATCGATCTGCTCATCGCTGACGATTTTCGACCACTGCATCGATTCCCTCCGCCAGACCATCATGTGCCACGCCGACGTCGCCCCGATCCCCTTCCATGTCAACGTCCCCGCGAACCAGGGGATCTTCCCTCGTCTGGCGACGACACACACCTGTCGCAACTTCACCAAGATCCAGGAATGGGCCAAGGCGCATCAGGCGGGACGGTGGAACTTCAGCGTCACGAAGGAGGAGGCCGCGGAGATTATCCGCACGGCGGCTGACGACCAGAGTCCGTGGGAGGATATCGAGTTTCTGTGGCCGCATTTTCCGGGGAATCCGTTCTTGAGCATTGGCGGGCGAATCCGGTGGATTAGTAGAAGTCATCTAGAAGCTTCTGGGGGAATTTGAAATAGCCCTTCATTGATTGTGCAAGTACCTCGTCAAGAGTCTCTCCATTCATCCTGCTGCAAAACTTGATCGTTTGACTGAAGAGTTTCTTTTCTGAACAAATTTTATGATATATTCCAGGTAGTAAGAAAATAAATCAATATCCTTGTATGAAATTTATTTATTAATAACCTATTTCTATAGTATAAAATACTTACTTCCCTATAAGCCTTTCAATTGATTCTCGTATTACTTGACAGCATCAGTAAGTACCTCATCAGACGTCCACCCTCCTGCAAACTACCATTTCAATGAATCGATTCTTTTATCAACAAATTCCTCTGTTCAACTCGAGGTAGTAAGAAGATCAATAAAAAAGAAATTCCAGTAGTAACTTTAAAAAAAAAGTCCTGTTCGTAAGATTGAGATTTATTCATAACCTCTTTCTTTTATATTATAAATAAAAAAGTTGACTGTTACAGATTCAGCCAACGAGAGATGCCATGAGATATAACTACCTCTCTCAGCTGAATCTGCAAGTAATTGTAGCCCGATGAGATTGATTTTTCTTTTTTCTTTTTTCTTTTTTCTTTTTGGTCAAAAATCAATCTTTATAAATAATCCCTTTCATCTTATTTACATGGGATATGTATGTTCTCAATAAATAGGAAAATAAGAAAACTAACCCCTTATTTCTTTTTTAAAAAAAAAGAAAAGAAAAGAAAAGTATTAATTAAAATCCTCTATCTAATTCTTGTTTTATTCACTAAATAAATACGCAGGTCTTGCATGAAAGAAAATCTTACACAATACTATACTGATAACTATCCATGAATTCCGCAAACCTGCAGTGCTATCTATCAATCAATCATTTCCATTTATATGCACCTAATTGCACTACTTACAACCCTTAAATAAATAAACCAAATAAACCCCTCTCTCCGCTCGGTAATATATTATGTAGTAATAAGTGGTAATAAACTCCGCACCGTCTCCCCCTCTCGAACCTTCCCCCCCACTACTATCATCGGTGCTTGGAGCGCTTCTTCCTGCGACCGCAGCAGTATCTCCCGGACAACCGACGCATCGCGACAGTGGTGCACGACGCCGTCGCCGTTGATCACGTCGAGGTCTTGTCCGTCTGGAAGAGGGTAAATTTCTGGGGGTTCGAGGGTGTCGTCGGCTGCGCAGACGATGGACTAGTATGCTGTCAGGTTGGGCCATTATTTCTTCTTTTGTTGACTGACTCAATGGTATATGTGCGTGTATATATGTGTTTGTATGTATATGTGTATGACATACCTGCGCAAGATAATCCAGACAGTGCTCAAGGTGTTGATCCTGATAATGGCTCTGCGATTCAAAAGCATGATGATGCTGCTCCGTCTCAGACTCATTCCTGATCTGGTTCCTTAAGAGCTCCAAACAGTGCAATTGATGGAACATCGACACGCCAAACTGGTGTGCAGTAGTTGTTTCACTTGCCGTTATCGTCACGAAGCCTTCGTTTGGTATGTTTTGGGACTCCTCGAGTAATGGTGATGACTTCAAGGAAAAGATTTTTGGTACGTATATCTCTCCTCCGCTGTATCGGGACTGGCTACAGGAGCATGAACATGATCGTGATGGGAAAAACCTCCAAGACTGGGAATGCATGTCGGTGTTGAGAATGAACAGGATGAACAACCCTGCTAATACTAGAATTGCGAGGGCAGCGAGGTTGCAGTGTCGCCAGAGTGTTAGGGTCATGGTTAAATTGTTAACGATGTGTTTGAATTTTGAATAAAGTACATAAAATAAAAAAAAAGAAGAAAAGAAAGAGGAGAGACAGAGGGGCGTTCCTAGACTGATTGCATCACATTAAACTAGCTTACATTAGCTTACATTTACTTACACTGAGTTCTGCTGACAGAATTCTGCTGATGCTGACAGCTGACATGGCAGATGACATTAGGGTTTAGGTTTAGGGCACATTTCCAAATTTGTCCATTTCAGGTTCGCCCGACTACATACATGCAATTATCGATCTATCGACTATCGACTGACTAGGCAACCTCGCCATCCGCATCCTTGCCATGATCCTCATGATCCCGAAAATAGTCATGGATCTCCTTGAACCGATAAGACATGACATGCGGCGGCCCATAGTCCTCGGGCCTCCGCAAATCGACAAACGCTGCCTCGTCCAGCGCATGGCGCTGCTGCCACTTGAGCACGGCCTCAAAGTCACGACACTGATGGTGGATCGTGAAGTCTGGAAACGGATGGTCGAGCGTGTCGGTCCAGAAGTGCGTGTAGACGTCCGTGTTCGCGTTGCACATGATGTTCTGCAGCAGGAAGTAGATGCAATGCGACAGATGCACGCGATGCATCGGCGTCGTGTCGTTGAAGCCGCCGGGGTATTTGCGGCTGTAGTAGTAATCGAAATACGCCTCGCGGCGCAGGCTGTCGAGGCAGTGGACATGGCGGAAGACGTCCACCCGGCCGGCGTACATGTCGGGACCCAGTCCCCAGCTCTCCGGCAGTCGGACTGCCTGCTGGGGATCTTTTCCGATGGCCAGCACCTGCGTTCGCGTCAGGGGGATGGGTCGTGTATCGCCCAGTATCTTCCACGCCTGATCTACCTCCGCGCTTGGTTCCTGCCGGAAGATGCTGAGCGGTTCTGACTCGACCAGCTGGCGTCCATGCGCTTGGGCCGGATTTTGACCTCAATCTTGTCTAGAACGGGGGCTATGTAGTTTCCAGCATCAGTTCGATGCCTTCTTGGTCCGTGGCTGAGCTGGCTTACACGGCATGGAAACCTGCTTGACGAGATAATTCCGTCTATGCACGCCGAACGACAGAACGAAAAAGACAATTGATAGACTGAAAAGCGCAATATTCAACCATAGCCAATATGGCGAGTAGATCAATGCCGGCCGCCCTGCGCATGGCTTTTCATTTGGACTCTCTTGACTCTCTTCCTCCTCGGTTTCTTGGTCTCGGACCAGGCGGTACTGGGGAAAAAAGCGAAGGCGAAGGGGAAGGCGAGGGAATGAGAGCCGCATTTCCTCCTCGGAGAAAGAGTTTAAGATCATCTATACAGTATTGGAGTGAATAATTAAAAAAAAAAGCTTTTTCCTCCCCTTGGACTCTTCATCAGCTTGATTGAGACTGTCAATGGAATTTAGTCGATGGGCAAATAAGTGTTGCTGACAGGGATGCTGACCTGCTGATCTGCTGATAGGTTTGATGACAGGTGGGCGGTCATTCCAATATGATATGGCTAAGAGTTCAGTATGCTACCACAACGCTTTATATTACTATACCTCTAGATGTAAAGGAAGTCTTTATATTTTAGTATCGGGCTATATTAATACCTATCTAGTAATGGTAGATATTTTTCCAATTGGCATAAATTACAATATAGAGCATAATATCAAGATTCATGGGAGAGACTGAAGGTAATGCCGCATCTTGTCATTTAATCTAATCGTAACTGGCTTCATAGATAGTCTTGAATAAGAAGAATGGTATTTATACATTCATTTAACCAGAAAAAAAATCTTCAGTGTAACTGCCATCTGTAATACACATAAATGGATTTCTCTATCTCTCACTCTTGTCGGCGTTCTGGGAGCTTGCGACCTGGCTACAAAGCTGCAGCTACCTGTGACAAGGAAGGCGATGGAAATATACCCAATATCTTAAAGGGGGTTTTAGCTTATACAGGAAACCAGGGATCACATATAAGGTTATACAGAGCCGCTCGTTACCAGCATTGAGAATTTGATGGAGAAGAAATCCATTTGATCCTAATCTTACGGAAGCGGGGACCCTAGCAAAGCCCTAAAGACCCCGTACTAAGAGTCCCTACAAGGCCATGATCAATATACGGAGTGCTCAGGACATCCTCCCCCCAGGGTAATTCAGGAAAATCACTCTACTGCCAAAAATTACCCCTGAAGCATTTCGATTGCAAATTCGCTGCCTCTTTCGGCCGCAGACGCCAGGTGGTGCCTTAGTCCGCCTATAGTTACAGCACCATGTGCTACATACAGACGGTTAGCCTGTTTGTACCGATCAAATGCCCGGTACCAAACCGACTTCATGTCTTCCTCCGCATTGAAGACAACCGATCGGCTCTTGGTCAAGTCCAGCGTCCTATCAAAGCTGAAAAGCATCATCCAGGCCTCCAACCCCTCCGTCAAATTCACGGTCTGGATCTTGCCCCCTCCCTTCTCTGAGTTTCGACTCCATCTCCTCCAGTTCTTTCTGGTGTTCCTTGATGAATCGCCCGGGACTGATGAAGTTCGGATCATCCGGAGCAAGGGGCGGCTCACCAATCAGGCCGAAATATGAGCAGATGAGCGGCCAGCGGGAGGAGAAAGATTCCGGCTTGACACTATCCGCGATGTTGTACGACTCTGCATTCCCCGCTTTGTCTGGATGCAGCAAAATATGGATAGAAAACCGGGCGAAGATGTCTTGTCCGCCGTCGTTGGACAGGATGTCCCATGATGCCGGTGAGCCGGGGAAGGGGACCCTTGTACCGCGACCGTGGACATATGCATAGAGGGAGAGATAATTCATGAAGAATGCGGCCAGGTTATAGGCATTGTCGTTGGGCACGAACCCGACCTGTGTCGCATTAATTCAGGATTCATCCGAAATTGCTGGTGCAGTGTACCACGATGTCGCATCGGACTTCAGCCCACTGCCACTTTTTCCCTTGCTGAAGAGCATTCAAGCCATCCCGAAGGGCAAAATAGAAGAGTTGATCTCGCCACGGCTGTGGAAGCTCACCGAATGACTCCTTGTATGGCGCTTGGAATGGTCGTTCCGGCATGTGAATTCGATATCCCTTTGCTAAAGCCATCAACAGGATGCCATGGTGTCAGAATTATAGACTTACCTTTATACCAGTGGGAAGAATAACATAGGACAACTTCGGAGCCAGGGACTCGACAGCTCCAAAACCTCGCTCTAACATAGCCCGATTGATCCTGGTCTCGGTCGGAAAATCAGGGTCGGATTTGTATGCTTGACAAGTTCAATATTGAAATTAGCTCCTGACATTTCGATGAAACGACGAGAATACTGACCAAACCAAAACACCTGGGTAACGGTGTCAATATCCGGGACTTTATGCTTTAAAAGGTCCTGGATGTCCTCCAAGCTGCCCTTAGTCAAATCGACGCCGGAGACAAGGTTCAACTGAGGACGCTTCGGTTCGGAAGCCGGCCAGTGGAAGCTCTCAAGGTCAAGAGGACGGTTTACCAACGCAGTGACTTTGGCAAACTCGCCCTCTCGGGGATAGTTATTGAGGATCTCATTGACCACTGCCCAGCCCAAAATGCCCGAGGCACCAAAGACAAGAGCATGTGCCATGGCTGTGCTTGTAGTCTCTGTGAGGCAAAGAAAAGTCAGAAGTGAGAGGGAACTGTGCCGCTTTTCTAGTCAGGAACTGTCTGAAGCAGTCAGTACTTCGAAAGAATGGAAGTACGGAGTAAACTTCGCCGTTAAACAGAGCATCAGCCCAATCGGATGATCCGCGATGATTTCCCGAGTGCTTCAACCAGCTTGGCGGCTGGCATGACTCGTAAGGCTGGAGATCTGACACTGAATGGCTCGTCAGGATGATGGCCAGCAAGCGCTCGGATTCTCGGCCTGAACTAGGAGTATGTCGACTGTCCCTTTTATGGAAGTTGATCATGAAATTAGTATGTCATGTCAGAATCTTGGAAAGATGGAGATGCTTGACTGCTCTTGGTAAGCCCGCAATATCAGTTAATAAACGCCATATATTACCGTGAGCAGCAATTCTTTTGTTGGTGTAACTGATTTCTTTTTTGGCCTAGGACTGTACGAAATAGACTACCCTGTTTTACCATGTCTTTCTGCTGGTTATCCAATATTTTATATTCCCTTCTGACTTCCTTTGGCAACAAACTTTCTTGCTGAGCTTTCTGTTTAAAACATTGCTTGTTACGCTGATCTCCATCAATGGGGACTTGTCAGGTTTGTTGCAGCAGGGGCTGCCTGCGGTTTTATAATAGCTGCTATCGTATCTCTGCTGGCCCATTGTCGTCCAATACGGGGAAATTGGCAGGTCCTACCCTACCCAGGAGGTGCAAGGCGAGTCATATGAAGATGTGGGAAAGAAATACTGAATGATATCCAGATGAATGTAACGCTGGGTACATAACGAATATGTCATTGCCGCAAGGAACTTTAGGTATTCCCATTTCATTGCCATGGATCAGGCCTTCCCGCTGGAAAGGGGCAGCCTCCAAAGCCTCCAGTAGCAGTCATGAGATGCAACCCAACCGAATCTACCGGGCGACTGATATCGAAAGGACAAGTAAGGAAAGCACGCAGGACCTCATAGCGAGCTGATAGGAAGCAGAAAGACCTACAGTAATAAGTACTATGGTAAGGCTAATAGGGGGCAGTAGCAAGGCCTATAGAGTATTATATAGAGAACTATAATATAGTAAGATAGGAACCTTACCTGGGCTCCCACTTTCGGGAACAAAGTACGTAGATATGTATCTTACCAAAGTTGGTTACAGATGATTTATTAATAGTAATACACTACTCCATATGTACATACACAAGCAGGAAAAGCTGTGGCTTCCAAAATAAAATAAATTATAAAAATGTTCTCGAACGAAAAAAAAACATTGATCAGTTTTACCAGTAGAATAAACTTAGAACACACTTGGAGCGGGTACATATGCCTTGGAATACAATAATCCGGATTTTCGGGCTGGAATAATTATCATAATAGTTGTTCTGTATCTACCTAGGTACCTAATTATAGTTTCTATATCTGTGGATAAATCATAAATAAATTACTAAATAACTAATCCAGTTCGTCATTGCATAGATTTGTTCCAGGCTGGATCGTTCTGATTGAATTGTGGTTGTTCAATAGAGACATTCTTCTTTGATCAATTATATAGCCCCTTTCTTATCTTCTTTTATTGTTTTGTTATTCTAGGATCGATAGACATGTAGGTAATTCGTATTAGACAACTCCAGCCGGATATAGTCGTATACTTTAAAGAAATATCCATTTGCTACAAACGTCTACCTACCTCTTCAAAACCGATCCAGGAGCCGCGGGCATCAGAGCGCCCTCCGGAGGCTTGTTCCTGCTTTTGAAATCATCGCACATCTGCTCAAAGGTCACCCATTCGACGCCTTCGTGCTTGTTGATGTGTTCGATGATTCTAAATCTGTCAGTCAGATGCAGACAGGATAAGATCGACGGACGCACCTCTCATGCATCAACAGGACGTGCGGACGCCCCGACACGTCCGGGTGGATGGTCATGGGAAAGATGAACTCGTCGTATTCCCGGTAAAAGTAGTCGAAGTGGTCCTGCGTCGTCAGCCGGCTGTAAGATGATGTCAATGCAAGTACACACCTTCCAGATATCCTCGATGTCCCGCGGATTCACCCAGCCATGGCTGTTGGCATTCCCCTTGATAAACATCATCGGTGGCAGATCGTCAATGTACCAGTTGCCCGGAATCTCCACCAGCCCCGTATCCCTCCCCCGGACCAACGGCTTCATCCACTCTTCGGCCTTCTTGCTGTAGTCGATCTTGGTCCAGGTGTCCCCCGTGCGCAGCCAGTACATCTGGCAGTCGTGATGCGACATGGAGTGGTCATACTCGATCCCGTACGACAGCAGCAGCTCCGTTTGCTCTTTGCTGGTCTCCCACCACGGCGCGACGATGCCCCGCGGGGGCTTGCCGCAGAAGTCGGTGAGCAGGCGGTACGTCTTGTCGAGGACGTCCCGCTGCTGCTCGAGCGTCATGTCGCTGGGATTCTCGTGGCTGTAGCCGTGCAGTCCGATC
Organism: Rasamsonia byssochlamydoides; assembly: GCF_041956645.1. Taxonomy (NCBI): domain Eukaryota; kingdom Fungi; phylum Ascomycota; class Eurotiomycetes; order Eurotiales; family Trichocomaceae; genus Rasamsonia; species Rasamsonia byssochlamydoides. The sequence goes on along the minus strand of NW_027192458.1, from coordinate 21,123 downwards.
TCATGCCCTGCATCCCGAACGGCGGCGCACTCCTCGGGGAACGTCTCCAGAGAATGCCCGGGAATAAACCAGGTGGCCTTGATGTTGTATTTCTCAAACAGTTTCAGCAGACGGATGGTCCCGACATGACCGGCGAATAGACCTGATGCCATCAGCACGCCAAAGCAATATACAGCGAGCGACATATGTAGGTACCTCTGCTGATATCATTGGTACTGTCCTCTCCGCCGTACGACCCCAACCACCCCGCAACGGCGTCAATGTCGACTCCATATCCGACGAGCACCCTCTTTTTGCCCATGATGCGTATCAATAGAGAATTAAAGCACAAAACTTTCTGGTATAAGGCTGTGTAGAAACCGTTCAACGAGCTGCAGACAATTGAGTATGACCACGAGGTTTGCAGGAGGACGGAACTGGATGGACAGATTGGCTAGATAAGAGGCGATTAAGCCAAGCGCCCGTCGGATCCAATCTACATTTTGGTCATCCCCGACACGCGATGCCGAAGCTCGTGTCCAGAGGAGGGGGAGATAACCAGACAAGGAACTAGGTACTCAGGCTTCCCCGCATGATAACGGGGAAGCAATTGCGTAAATGATGATCGGCGATAGGCCGATAACGAACCCCGCCTGATCCGCATCTCTTATCGCGGCGGGTCCTCCCCCCGTTACCCCGATTCGGCAGGCTTAGGGCTTAGGGCTGGGGGCTAGGGCTTGGAGGCAGGTGACCATGAGATGAGAAGTGGGGGTTGAAGAGTGGAATGGACACCTTTGGTTGCTGGAAGATCTGATGCGCTCTGAGAAAGCTTCTTCGACATTTTTAAGCAGATATCCTGCTTTCTTTTAAGCAGATCTTGCATTCGATGGAGACACACGCAACAGCTTGATTCCAATCTACTTGGTCTACTCTGATCACTCGTTATCGACGGCAATGTCCATGGTAAGAACAATCCAGCCATTCAGAGGAATCATTGATCAAAAACAGTTCTCTCTCTAAGGGCAAACGGCCCTCGTCACTGGTGGTGCCCGTGGCTGCGGCCTTGCTTTCGTTGATGGCCTGGCTGAAGCCGGCGCAGACGTGGCCATCTTCGACATCATCCCTCCCGTGCCGGAATTCTTCGAGACAGAGAAGAAATACGGTGTGAGGACGGCACATTACGAGTGAGCTGTGCCTGGCCTCTACTCAATCCACACGCTTATTATACGTTTGCTGTCTAGGGTCGACGTCAGCTACCTTGACTTGCTTTACCAGTCATAGAGAAGAAGAATCGACTGATACGAGTGTCACTAGGGCATCCGAATAAACTCCATCTCCCCAGGCTACGTCCGCACGGAGATGACAGCAGGAGTAAGTAGCTCTCACTTTCAACTGCATTTCAGACGGCTAATATGGCCAAAATTCCCCCATCTTCTACAGAGCTGGAGAAAACGAGATCATGGACGGCCGCGTCGCCGAACCGGACGATATTCGCGGAGCATGCGTCTTTCTCGCCAGCGATGCCAGCTCCTACATGACGGGGCAGGATATCCTGGTTGATGGGGGTGCAACCAAGTGGTGATGGAATATAAAGAAAATAAGCCTATAATTTAGCGCATATTATATTGATTATTATTTTTATATTCTGCGCTCTATTGCTTCCTTTCCCTCCAGACCTTTTCAATGACTGTCGCCGCCCCTAACACCTTCTCCTCCTCCAGCTTCCGTCCCACCACTTGCACGCTAACGGGATGGCCGGCCATCTGGTCCAGATTATAAAGACTCCAGTTCCACGAGTCGAGTTCATTCCGCGGCGTGTATGCCGGCGTGTCCGCTGGTAGCTTGTCTTTCTCAGGCCGGACAATATCCACCGGGAAAGTAATTGCAGGGTAATCGAGGACGTTCCAGACCTTTGTGTATCCCACCCAGCGGCACGATCGATGCGGAACGGAGGTATGAGGCATTGTCGGAGTCAGAAGCACGTCCACGGGTTTGCCGGATGTGGATCGAGCGGCGTTCCACTTGTCGAGATACCGTTTCTGCGCGGCGACCTTGCGTTTGTTCAGCTGCCAGTATTCATATACCGAGATGGGTTTGCCTCTGTTGACGAGGGCCTCCACATGGGGCATGAATGGCTCGCCAGCCACAGCCACGTCTCGACGGATATCCTCCCCGCCGTCCGCGGTGTAATACAGATCCATTATCTCGATGCATTCCGCATGATCGGACGTGTCCCAGGGGACGATTTCGTGTCCTTGCGCTTTCAGTGCCTCGCAGACTTCTCTGAGAGCTCGTTCAATTGGGGGATGGACCTTCACGACGCCGTCGTCCAGAATCAAGCCGATAACCAACGGTCTCGACTGGATTTCTTGGAACGCGGCTTCATTCCACGGAAGCGGGCTGCATCGCGGGTCCATCGTCCACGGCTTGCTGTCCGCAAGCAACCGGCTGATGTAGCAGATGGTTGATAGATCCCGGGCCATTGTTCCCACTGCGGAGGGAACGTGTTCCTGTCCTTCGGTCGAGACGGGGACACCTTGGTACGGTAGCCTGCTGCTCTGCAGGAGATAAGCATGCGTACAAACAATGGCCAGGTCGAACTCACACTGGGTTTGAATCCGTATAATCCCATCATATTGTGCGGGATCCTGACGCTTCCGCCGATGTCAGTGCCCAAGCCCAAGATCGATCCATGCAATGCGAGCAGAACGGCTTCTCCGCCAGTTGAACCTCCTGGCGTGAAGTCTGGATTCCGTGGATTTACAGTCAAGCCCCAGAGAGGATTCTCCGTTTCACACCACTGTAGTAGTCAGTACCTTCTGATCAGCAGGAGTACCAAAAAGAAAAAAAGAAAAAAGAAAACGAAATTCAGGATCAAGTCATACCATGATACTCTGCGGCAGATTCGTCTTCGCAATCACTATCGCCCCCAGGTCCTTCAATATCTGCACGATCACCGCCTCCTCTGCGGCAGGCTTGAAGGAACGTCCAACATAGCCCAAGGTGCTATCATAGCCTTTGATGTTGAACTGGTCTTTTACTGTGATGGGAATTCCGTGTAGTGGGCCCTTGAGCTTTTTCGTTGCCCGGAACTCGCGATCTAACTCTTGGGCTTGCTTCAGGGCGTCGTCGAAGATGACTTCGGTGATGGCGTTTGTCTGGTTGAGAATGAGTATGCAGGTTTCTCTTTTCTTCTTTCTTTCCTTCTTTCATTCATTCATCTGTCCTTCCTTCTTTTCTTTTTCTTTTTTTTCTTTTCTTCTCTTTTCTTCCTTTTGTTTTCTTCAATTCCACATGACATGGGTATGCTCACCAGCTGATGCGCAACGGTTGCCCTGAAATCATTTCCTAACGTTAGAATAAACCATCTCACACATCTCACACATATATATACATTGCATCTGCCTAACTACCTACCTCTTGATATACGCCAAAACAACCTCCTCAGCCGTAAATTCCCCCCGACTCAAACACCCCTGCAGAACAGGGATACTGTCGATATCGGTGATCTGTTGGATTTTGGGGTCTGCCGCGATGATCGACCTTTGAGCGACATTGTCTACCCTTGGCGCGCGAGCGTCAGCAGCCAGGTCAATGGCGTCCACCAGATACGGTTTCAATGCTTTGTCCCGCAAGGCGCGCTTTTGAGCTACGATCTCTTGCCATGTTGGACTTCCCATGTTGGTTGATTGATTACTTCAGTCGGTCGGTCACTTTCTTTGATCTGCAAGAAACTGCGACTGGAAGCTGTTCTTGCTACTATTGCTCTAAATATGGAGATCATTCTATCGCAACAGGAGATATGGATCATTCCGCGGAACTAACTGCTAGGGAAATCAACTCGGTGATTCTCCGAAAGATCTCGGTCTGTTAGCCCCTCATCTTCCTTTCCCCTCTCGCTGCAGCTATGTCGCCAGGAAGACAACCACCGATCAGCGTAGCTAGCTCAACTATTATTCTGCTTATCAATCGTCAACAAGTGTCTAACTAACTAACTAACTGGGGAGCAGTACCTTGTCATTCATCGTGATGCTCAAAAGTGGGATAACTACTGCCACGGCCATCCCACTTCCTCCACGCTCTGCACACGGCCCACTCAACCCCATCAATCGTGCATCATCCATCATCCATCCAGACTGACGACGACATCATGCCACACGGATACAACGAAGAAGACGAGTAAGCGTCCTTCGGGTAGGTGACTTCAGATGCAAAATTAGGGTTGCCATACGGTCCGGACTGGCCCTCGATGGCTTCTTGAAAAACCGCAGACATATTAAATAAAATATACACGGCTCTCCTAGGGTCGTATGTATTCTCCCGCCATGAAGCGGACCTTGTCTCAGGCTCAGCTGGAAATTGTTAAGAAGAAGGCTGATACGAATATGGCTCCTGGTGCCAACGACGAAGGCTTCGTGGATCACGACGCCCAGGTGGCTGCTGCTGATGGACCCATCGACGTGACAGTCGTGGGCGCAGGACCAGCTGGATTAATGCTTGCGTAGGTTTCATTCTATATATTCCTTGAATGTGAGTCTTTCTGAGATCAAGTATATGCATGATAGCTGCAACCTGGTCCGATACGGCATCAGGACCATGATCCTGGACGACCGGCCAGATAGGACATCGACCGGCAGAGCAGATGGGATGCAGCCCAAGACGATCGAGACGTTCAAACAGCTCCGACTTGCGTACCCGCTGTTGAGAGACGGGGTGAAAGTTTATGATATTTGTTTTTGGGTATGTTTGACTTGCTTCAATGAAAGTAAATTAATTATATTAAACTACGTTCTAGGAAAACACACCAACAACTCCTCTCCGTCGGACAGCACGACAGATCCACTATCCAGACCACCTCGTCGGCGCCCTGGATCCGTACATCCTCCTCGCCCACCAGGGGATGCTGGAGGAGGTGCTGATCAAGGACATCGAAGAGCGCGGCGTGCATGTCAGAAGAAATAGCCCTTTTGTCGAGTGTTCAGCAGCAAGTGATGACTCCTTGATCGTCGTTGTCTACGAAGACCGGGTCAATCATACCACCAAGACTGTCAAATCTAGCTACCTGGTCGGATGTGACGGTGCTCGCTCCAAAGTGCGATCCTTCATCCCTGGGGCCAAGCTCATCGGCGAAGTGACCAATGCGTCATGGGGGGTATTAGATGGTGCGTCTGCAGAAAATTCCATGACGACAACATCTAGGATCAAGCTAAAGGATTCTTTTCCAGGCGTCATCGAGACAGACTTCCCAGACTTATGGAGCAAGACTGCCGTGCGCTCGCATGACGGCACGTCGATCCTGTGGATCCCTCGCGAACGCAACATGACCCGGCTGTACATCGAATTGAGCCCGACGGACGGCGAGCGCATCGACAAGGCGCTTGCCACGCAGGAGTATGTCATGAACAAGGCCAAAGAGGTCATGGCGCCGTATCGGCTGGAGTGGAAGAGCGTTGGTAGAACTCCCTACATATACACATTTATCGGAATGAGAGATCTTGCTGATATTCGTAGAGTGGTTCGGAAACTACGTCGTCGGCCAGCGGATAGCCAACCACTTCGCCGATCCTGAACTGCACTTGTTTATTGCGGGAGATGTATGCAAATGAACACCAAACAGTTTCAAGCTGTCCATATCTAATGATGACAGGCTGGCCACTGCCACTCCGCCCTCGCCGCCCAAGGCGCCAACACCAGCATGCACGACAGCTTCAACCTCGCCTGGAAGCTCAACCTCGTCATCCGCGATTTGGCCGTGCCGGAGCTGTTATCAACCTACGAACACGAACGCCGCAAGATCGCGCAGGACCTGATCGACTTTGACGCGGAGCACGTCAAGGCGTTTGCGGACGGCGACAAGGCATTGGCCCGGAATTTCGACGAAAATATTCGTTTTATCGCCGGTGTGGGCGCTGAGTATGCTCCTAACATCCTCAATCGGCCAGTGTCACTGCCACTATCTTTACCCGATAGCTCCACCGGGTCTGCTCGTCTGTCTGCCGCTGGCTCCCTCAAACCAGGCGCCATCCTCGCTCCCCCGACACAAGTAACGCGATACATCGACGCGAACCCAGTGCATCTCCAGCTCGACATCCCCATGCTGGGCCAATTCCGGATCTACATCTTCGCGCCGGACGTCCTCGCCAGCAGGGAGTTTCTAGACTCGCTCTGCGCGTACCTGTCGGCGCCGTCGTCGCTGCTGTCGTGCGCCTCTGCTCGCGCCGAAACCTCCTATGCGGCGCAACCTGCTCGTCGATGTCCATCAGATGATTTCACGACGTACCCGGAGCGGTACACGACTGTGTCGAAGCTCTTCACCTATGCGCTCATCACGCGCACGCCGAAGCGGGACTTTGAGATCGCCGCCTCCTCATCCTCCTCATCCTTCTTATCCTCTTCATCATCTCCGTACTCCCTCCCGCCTTTGCTCCAGGCAAGTCGCTGGACCATTTACCTCGACGACATCATGGCCCAGCCGAGCTGTACGGAGACGTACTTTGGTTCTGCTTTGCTCTCGACAGATGCAGATGCAGATGCATCAAAACGGGTAGCTATCATCAATGTCCGACCCGACGCGTATGTTGGGAGTTTGAATGTCTTTGATGGAGCTGCTGGTCACGCAGCAGGCGAAGAGGCTGGCCGGTGGGTTGAGGGGTATTATGCGGGGTTTTTGAGGGGTTGACACATAAGATCATGACCATTGAATGGGAACATAGCATAGTGAAGAAAAGGGAAGAAAAATTCCCCTCCTCCTGCCCCTATCATCTTGGATGAATGGTTCTTCTATATTTATCTATTTCATTTTAGGATATTGCTAACTCAGAAACAACTTTGAGAGAGTGAAAGAGAGAGAGAGATCCATTTATATATGTTACATACCAGAGACTGAAGGAGATCATACTGTAAGGCTAACGACTGTTCTTTGTGACTTGTATGGCAGATAGATAGATGTAGACGTCAGCGCACGGATCCGACCCCGTATCTCTATTGCTGTCTCCCCTTGGATTGATCAAAGAGTGTCTCTTGTGCATCACAAGAGGCAGTTGCAATGGCTTTTTGGGTTGAACATTATGAGTATGACTGTAGAATGGAGTCAGCGCCTCTAATTAGACCCTAGGGTTTAGAACAATGATTGGTGTATTTATTTATTTATTGCCTTTGCCGTCATTACGTGTATGTAGTTCTGATTACACATGTACCCAGAAGTAAGCTTAAGCTATATAAAAAGGAACTGAGAGGAAGAAAGAGGTGAGTGAGGAGATAGTGTCAGAGAATTTTCCACTCAACTAAAAAAGGTGCCATGACAACAATTCTTAGCTTAGTGCTCTCTTCCTGCTGATAGGTAGAAGCCAAGAAGAGCTTTTTTTTTCTTTCTTTTTTTTTCTTTCTTTTTTTTTTCTTTTTTTCTTGTTTTCTTTTTTTCTTTCTTTTTTTTCTTTCTTTTTTTTTCTTTCTTTTTTTTCTTTCTTTTTTTCTTTCTTTTTTTCTTGGTGGTAGGTAAGTAGGCAGGTAGATAATTATAAGTAATTCCTAATCCCTACTTCTACTTCTTCTACTTCTATATTGTATTGTCTATTTCTGCCAAAGTTGCTTGTACCAAGGAATATTTATTATCTTATCTTATCATCATGAGACTGACTGACTAGCTGACTAGCTAAGTCTAAGTAGCTAGGTATCTAGTCAGCTAGCTGACGTGGCTGATTAGAAATTTGTAGGAATGCCAGTCATTTTTTCCATGTTGGATTTCCCAGACCGGGTAGGGTATGTGGAGATTCTCGAGGGACGGGATATATGTACGTACTGTACATACATATTAGCTAGAAACTAGATTTTGTTTTTTTTTTAAAAAAAAAATGCAACAGAGACAATAATAATATTAATTATTAAATAATGCGTAGTGGGAGGAACTAAATAGATTCTTCACTGTAGATTTATTTTTTTTCGACACTGGAAACCAAAGAGAAATAACTAGGGAAAAGGAAAGAAGAGGAAAGCACCAGCCAAATTGCCAATATAAATAAGTGAGCAGCAGATGACATAATAATAAACAGTCTCCCTGTTTCAGTAATTACAAAATAATCTAGTCGTACAGTACAAAAAAAAAAGAGAGAAACAAAGACAAACAGAAAGGTTCAACCATATCAAAAACAAGATGCAAAATAGAGAAAGCCACCCAAAAGGGAAATATTAATCTATTTGCAATAAAATAAAATAAACCCGCTCAAAGAAAGCTGACCTCCGAACTAACTAACATCAAGAACGCTCGCTAGCACAAGGGTAAAAGAGTAGGTAACAAGTATAGGGAGAGAAAAAGAGAAACTATCCAGATCATGTTTGAGTATTCTGACGCCGCAAAAAAAAGTCTAATGCTTCATGCTGCATCATACTTGGATAGCAATCCAATGCCTGAGCTTGGCCAGACAATTCGGCTGTTCCAGCAAATACCTACAATCCGGCGTAGTCTCCGCATGCTGGAAGAGCGCCGAGACAAGCCGGAACTGGCGCGAGCAACCGGGACAGAAATACGGATGGGAATCGTCCGGGTAAGTCGAGTATTTCCGGGCCTGGTAACACTGAAAGGCGAGCCGATTGATGGTGTCGAGATCCGTGCCAGAGGCGCAGTTCCCGGCTTCCAGGTGGATGAGCATCGCCGAGAAGGAGGCGAAGAGCCGGGTGCAGTCGTAACCGTGGCATTGGAGATCGGCTGGGTCGTGGACGCGTTTATGCTAGATAGAGAAACAAAGATTTTGCCATGTGAGACGTTCTTGGACTTAATAATAGGTCGAGATAGATACGTGTCTATTCTATCCGCTGGAAAGACAACATCGCATGAATAGGGAGGGGATTACCATTCGGAGGTTATTCTCATTCTCAAAATACCGGTCGCATTCGGCACACATAAAATGGTCGTCGATATCGTGCTCGCGAAGATCGAACGGTGTATAGAATCGAATATTGCAGGAGCTGCACCAGTGATGGGCCTGCTCCCGATGGCTCTTGAGCTCAGCCCAGGTTTCAAAGTCAGGCCTGGAGTAGGAACACCAGGTGCAGACGTGATGGAGAGCCGAGTTCTCGATATGAGCCCGTTTGTGCTCCTCCGTCCGGAAGACTCGCTCGCAGCGCTCGCACCAGGCGTGCCGTGTGGTATAGCGGCAGTGGTCTTCGACCGCGTCGAGGGAGTTGAATATCTGGTCGCAGAGAACGCATTCGTAGAGTGTGTCATAATAGTATGATTTTTCGACGATGTACCTGCCCAGTCGGACCATTTGGAAATGCCAAATATCCAATGAATTCTGGACACGTACTGTACGAATAATGAAAGGTGAGAAACAACAAGCAGCCTTTTCTCTGGCGAGAGAATAGCACAGCTGATCAGTTGTATGTACAGGCAAGATGTTGAAGCAGTTATGCGATAAAAATCTAGAAGAGAAATGATTTCCAAGCGTGGCAGAGAAAGCGTTGTGTGGAGTGGTAGAAGGCCCAATTGTTGGACGGGAGTTTCTGAGACCAAGCGGCTGACCAGGGGATAGATATGATATTACCTGCAGGAATCCATACCCCGCCTTCCAAGAGACTTTAATAAGGCTCTCCCGACGACATTCGAAACAAGGCAGTTTTATCCTAAGAATACCCCCAGAATATCAGCTCCGAAAAGAGGGGTTCACAGAACCAATCCTGTACTCTGTACACACTTTCGGATCCCAGCAGTCTGGAAACCCAATCAGACTAATATAATCATTCTCTATATACAAATGCAGGAATATCATAAATTCTGTCCCTTCGTAAACGCCGTGCTCATGCGCGAAGTAAATCACCAGATCAGATAGATAGAATTTACCGACTACCCCAATCGAGAGCAGATGTAGGGTATGATGGCAGTAGAAATCACACCCCCAGCTGTGCGAGATGAGTAGACATGCCCCTACGCTCCAATGGCATTCTTGACCCATTTCTCCAGTCCGCCCTTCGCGATAATCTCTTGCACATTCGGCGGAAGCTCGCCCACCCGGTGCGTCCATTTCGCTCCGCCTTCGCCTTCCTGGACCTCGATGCGGCTGCGGCGGACATCCCACGTCAGAGTCCACCCTGTGCGGCGGGTGAGCACTTTCTCTCCATTCGGTTCCGCGGGAAAGGTCTCGCGCAGGCGCTGGATCAGGCGCGGGACCTCCAGTCCCATCAGCGCGTTGTTGATGCTGTTCCGGGAGAAGATGTTGCCGAAACTGCCGGACACAACCAGCGGGATCTTCTTGGCCAGAATGGCCGTCGCAGCCTGCTCTCGCGAGCTGCCGCAGCCAAAGTTGAATCCGGACACCAAGATATCGCCTTCCTTGGCGATCGAAGAGAAGGCCGGGTCGTAGTTCGACATGCACACCTCGGCCATCGTCTCGACAGGCACATTGTCCTGGTACGTGTACTTGCCGGGGTAGATGCCATCCGTGTTGATGTTGTCAGCGTCGCAGAAGACAATCTCCCCGGAGATTCTCTCGGGGAACCCCGGATACACTTCCGTCAGTGCACCGTCGTCCGCCTCTGCTGTGTCTTTGGTCTCTTGCGCCTCTGGCGAAAATCGGCGTTCACCATCGGCGATCATCTCATCCAGCTGTCCGATCACTTTCTCAATAGCCTCCTCGGCAGTGATCATGCGATCCTCCTCTTTGATTCCGTCGCCCTCACCCCGAACAACGCCGGACCAACCCTCCGGCTTCTTATACCAGCCAGGTCCGCTGATCTTCCCGTTCAGAGCACTGGCAGCAACGACTTCCGGACTACCCAAGTACGCCTTCGCTTCCGTGCTGCCCATGCGTCCCTTGAAGTTACGGTTGGACGCGCTGATGCCGACCTCTCCAGGCTCGAGCAGACCTGTCCCCAGTCCGATGCAGGGTCCACAGCCGGCAGGCAGCGCCTGAGCACCCGCATCGAGAAGAACCTGCCAGTCACCAGCCTCCTCCGCGACCTCTTGCTCGGGCAGCGACGCCGCCGCGATGTAGAATTTGACGCCGTCGGCAATCTTGGGAATCTGACCACCGTTCTTCTCAGCAGCCTCCCGGAAGACTCGCGCAGCAGCGGCGATATCGGAGGCTCGAGAGTTGGTACAAGAGACCAGGTACGCCTTGTCGACCTTGATGTTCTGCGCTTCCAGCTCGTTCAGCGGGGTGGCTACCTTGACCGAGTTGGGTCCAGACACGTAGGGAGAAAGAGTGGAGAGATCCAAGAAAAGCTCCTTGGCGTACTTAGCACCCTTGTCGGCGGTCAACGGATTCGCAAAGAGCTCCTCCAACCGAGGATGCGTGAAGTGCTTGGCAGCAAGGGTCTTGTAGGGCCCCTCCGCCAGACCCATCGCGGCAGTCGTCGCCTTTCCTCTCAACCAGCCCTTCAGCACGTTGTCAATGGGGAAGAGACCAGAAAGAGCGCCCCATTCCGTCGTCATGTTGGCAATGGTCAAACGGTCGTCGATGGAAAGACTGCGCATGGTCTCCTCGGAGCCGGTAAATTCGATGGCGTGGTTGAGAACGTCGTCCTTGTCAAACAGACCGCACAGGGCGACAATGACATCCTTTCCAGTCACGCCCGGTGGCAAGACGCCGGTAAACGTCACCTTCGCAACCGGTGGGATCTGCCACCATGTCTTGCCCGTGGCCCAGATACTAGCACCGTCGGTCCTGACAATGGGCGTTCCAAGACAACCCACTCCTCCATACATGTTGGTGTGACTGTCGGACGCGACGACCAATGTCCCGGGCCACGCAAATCCCTCCTCGACCATGATCTGATGACCAATGCCTCGTCCGGCGGGATAGAACTCGACGCCGTGCTGCTTGGCGAACTCCTCGATCTGGCGGTATTTCTGCAGGTTCTTCTCGCTCTTGTTCTGGACATCATGGTCAAGCGTCATGACAATCTGCTTGGGGTCATGCAGCTTCGAGGCGCCAATGGACATGAACTTGAGGGCCACGGGCCACGAGTTGTCGTGGGTCATGCATCGGTAGGGGGAAATGGTCACGTAGTCACCGGATCGGACACGCTTGCCCTCGGGCAGGCCGACAGCGTACTTCTGGACGATCTTCTCCGTGAGCGTCTGGGGCACGGCCGGATTCCTGAGAGCAGCCAGGTGCGCCACCGCATTGGGATTATTCTCGAGCTGGGTATGGAACACATCCTGCGCGAGAAATCTCGACGAGGAAAAGGCGCGCAGTCGGATGGCAGCAAGCAGCGACCGCCGCAGGAGCGTCGCATTCCTGCTCGGGCTGAATTGCATTGGCTTGGGCTAGATTTCGTTAGCAAAGAAAACTCACTCCAATTGCCGTTTTTCTGGCAAACCACTCACTATCATTGTGTCTGGCAGGAGAGCTTCCTGTGCCCCTCCTACCGATATTTTATTTTATTCCCGGCTGTTATAAGAACCAGCAAATGAACGCGCTCGTAATTTTAATTTCGTATTAAATTTTCCGGGGAAAGACGGGCAACCGGCAAACCGGACAAACGCGCCAAGCCTCCTCCGCGATCGGATCAGGCCAAATCTCTTAGATAATGGGCGCATGTCATCGGAGCTGCCAACTTCATGCTTCAGCTTGAATTCAAGTATGTTGTACGGAGTACGGAGTATTTTCTTTTCTTTTCTTTTTTTTTTCCCCGGCAAAGGTGGCAAGTAGGGAAATTGAGTCGATATACTAGCTGTCTTCAAATTCTCCATGTGGTGCCCGCAGATACTGTACTATTGAATAACCTTGTTGGAAACTGAGTTTAAAAGGCACAGTGCTCTTGATAAGTCGTCTTAATTTCAACGGGCCTGCCAATACAAATTCCACAACAATGGCATGTGTTGAAAGGAAATAACAATCAATTGCAACGAAAATGTGTGAATTCAATCACTCAACTCAATTGGCGATAGCTGATAAGCTTAACCCCATCACGGTTCTCTGCCAAGTCGGTCCCAGGTGACTCACCGGTGTCCCGTCCCGAAAAATCCAGACGTACTGCACAAAGTATACCTTGCCTGTTCTATCTCTCAGTTCTTTAGAATTGCAATTATTTGATATAAGAGAGATTTAATAGTCGTATCTAGTGGACATACTTGACTGTACAGTACATTCATCCCCGCGCTCTTTCGTATACGCTGACTAACCCCGCAAAGCCCCGCGTCCGACGTATCCATCGCAATTACCATAAGCGTCTCGCCATCCATTGCAACATGCCTACCAGGCAAGAAGTCGCCTACTTCGGCGCAGGCCCAGCTCCGCTTCCCACCTCCGTCATCGAGGCGGGCGCAAAAGCGTTCGTCAACTACAACGACACCGGCCTAGGTCTCGCGGAAATCTCGCACCGCTCCCCCATCGCCAACCAGATCCTAGCAGACACGAAAGCGAGCCTGACGACCTTGCTCGATATCCCCGACAACTATGAGATTTTGTTCATGCAGGCCGGTGGCAGCGGCGAGTTTGCTGCCGTGGTGCAGAACCTGGTCAGCGTCTGGGTCGAGCGCCGCCGGCGGAGGGCCGAGGCGGAGATCATGCAGGCCAACCCGACCGAGGACAAGGCGCACGTGGAGGAATTGGTGTTCCAGAGACTGCAGAAGGAGGTCGACGAAGAGCTGAAATTGGACTACCTCGTCACGGGGTCCTGGTCGCTGAAGGCGTCGCAGGAGGCGGCCCGACTGGTCGGGGCCAAGTACGTGAACATCGCGTTGGACGCGAGGAAGGCCAATGATGGCAAATTCGGCAAGATCCCCCCCGAAGAGACGTGGTCGCTCACGCCGACCCGACGAGAAGGCGGCAAGGGTTCTGCGTTCGTGTATTTCTGCGATAATGAGACGGTCGATGGCGTCGAGTTCCAGGCGTTCCCCAAGATTCTTGAGCCGCAGGGAGAGGATGAAGAAGACGAGCGGTTGGTGGTGGCAGACATGAGCTCGAACTTCCTCAGCAGGAAGGTGGACGTCAGCAAATATGCAGTCATTTTTGTGAGTATCTTTGTTCCAGCTTGTTTATGGCAATACTTACTCGTGTCAACAGGGCGGCGCCCAGAAGAACGTCGGCGTAACAGGCATCACCATCGTGATCGTCCGCAAATCCCTTCTTCCACCACAGACCGCCACCCCTCCAGCATCCTTACTCCAGAGACTGAACATCGGCGGCGTCCCGGGCCCCATCGTATTCGACTACGCCACCATCGCCAAGAACAACTCGCTCTACAACACGCTGCCCATCTTCAACCTGTGGATCGCAGGCCAGGTCATGGCAGAGCTGGTCAACACCTTCGGCGAGAAGAAAGTCTCCGGACAGGAGGAGATCGCCCTCCGCAAGGCGCAGCTCATCTACGCCGCACTCGACAAGTATCCCCAGGTCTACCACGTCGTTCCGGACAAGAGCGTCCGCAGTCGCATGAACATCTGCTTCCGCGTCTATGGGGGCGATGCAGACAAGGAGAAGGAATTCCTGGCTGGCGCGGAAAAGCGCCTCCTGCAGGGCCTGAAGGGCCACCGGAGCGTGGGAGGTATCAGAGCGAGCAATTACAACGCTGTGCCGCTGAAGAATGTCGAAAAGCTGGTCAAGTATCTGGAGGACTATGCCACTGGCCAGTACTAACTTTCCAACTTCTACTTTCAACAAGTTCAGCTGATTGAGCATTTTTGGCGTTCAGGTGAATTTCAACAGGCATATATTGGGTATTGAGTCAGCTCTATGTACTGTACAAAACATCGGTCCCTTCAACCGGACTCCATCGCTATGCTGTGATGATCTAGACGATCTAAAATACCAATACAACAACGAATGTAATGATCATGGGAGTATCCCTCATAGTTTCCACACAGTCCATCCTTTGAGGTCAAGTTCTCTAATGATCCCTTGAACGGGACCTTGAAGCTGTCGACCCTCCGCCCACACCTTGGGTCCAGCCATATAGCTGATGAATCCTTCCGGCCCGGAGACGAGAATCATTCCCTTCTGCGGGCCGTCTGACGAGGACACCGATTCGGTGAACTCCCGGATGTCCTTCTTACTGATGAAGCTGTTCTCCTCATCGATGAAGTAATCGACAGTAAGCTGGCCCGGGTATTGTGATTTCAGCGTCTGCAGTTCCTGCACAATGGCACCGGTGGGAACTGGCGCTGGCGACGGCGACGGCGAGCTGGATTTTGCGAAGCCTCCAAACTTCCACCACGATTTCGTGGCTGCGTCGGTGCGGGTGTCGCTCACACCACCCAAGCAATCCTCTCTCTTCCTGCTAGCCCAGAGAATGTGCATCCGTGGTTTTCTGCCATCCGCGGTACGTCTCAGAAGTGTGTAAGCTGCTTGTAGAGCTGGGGCGATCCCTGTCCCACCAGCAATGAACAAGATATCCTGCACGTCAGAAGGGATCTGGCATTCCGTCTGCGGGCCGCGTATCTCGATCTCTGCTCCCAGCTCGAGACCATGGAGATAGCGGGATACTTCTCCATGAGGGTCTCTGCGGATAAGAAACCGTAGCGACTCATCCTCCTCATTGTTCGATACCTCGCCTACCGGGGGCAGAGGAGTGTAGTCTCTCCCGATCTGCAGCTGCGGCTGCTTGAACATGACACTCCATACTCCCGTCCGCCATGCGGATTCGTACGTTTCCCGGTTGTGTCCCGGTCTGGCAGGTTCCAGGGTAAAGATGCTGTTTGTCGATGACACAGGCTCCCGGGAGACCAGCCTGTAGTGAGCAAAGGTGAGCGGATTTAGTGTCGTATTCCGGGCATCTTGTTGCGATCGGATGTACGCTCCAATTGCGGCCGCGGCCAGCGTCACGACGGTGACTCGGAGCCATTTGCGCTTCTTCAGCGACGCGCTGGCGGAGGAAGCATGACGCAGCGGTGGATGAGGCAAAGAAACCGATAGCCCCGCAGCTCTTCGGGAAAATTGAAGGGGATGACCGTGCGACCACAGTCCCAGCCCAGAGATTCGCACTGTCATGTGTGGCAGCCAGAGACGTAGATCTTGATGCTGCTGAGCGAGTCTTTGGAGCGTTCTGGCGAGCGATTGGCAAGAGTGGCGCTAACCCGTTCGGACGGACTCCCTGGATGATCCGCCGCGACGGAACTCCCTGTACAGTACAATACTCCTTGCTTTTATCATACATATCACTTTGAAACAGGTCTCTGCTTATCTTCCTATTCTATGCTGCAGGATTTATAATTTGATCAGGACTACTTCCTCCGATATCTTCCCGCCTGCTGCCCGATGGCGGCCTCAGCTTGCTGCACCTCTCACTAATCCTCGCCGAACATGTCTCGAGTAACCACAGGCCAGCCGCCTCGAGACTCCCTCGAGCTTGCGTCTCTTGCCTCGTCCGAGTCTCCAGAGTCTGTGGGACGATCGTCCATCTCCTCGTCTCGGTCCGGAGTTGCCTCCTCCCGCAAGCTGTCGCTGGATGCCGATGACCCTCTCTCGAACGCGAATGCCGCGCTGGAATCCAGTCGCCCACGATCTGGCCGCACATATTCCGTGTCCTCTGCCTTCGACTTCGGAAGCAACCTGTTCCCCCTTTCGCAGACCGCTGGCGGTTATGCGCCTCTCGGTGCTCCATCCCTGGTCTCGCTGGACCGTCATCACGGCCTGATCGATGGATCGTTGGAGAAGCACAAGTCGTTAACGTATCTGAACGGTCTCTCCCTTATTGTCGGTCTTATAATAGGCTCGGGAATCTTTTCGTCTCCGAGTCAGGTGAACGCGAACGCCGGCTCACCTGGCGCATCGCTTATCGTCTGGGCTGTGGCAGGTCTCCTAGCATGGACCGGGGCAGCAAGCTACGCGGAGCTGGGAGGAGCAATACCGCTGAACGGTGGGGCGCAGATGTACCTCTCCAAGATCTTCGGAGAACTCATGGGATTTCTCTTCGCCTGGTGTGCTGTGTTTGTGCTGAAGCCCGGTTCTGCCGCGATCATCGCCATCATTTTCGGAGAGTATGTCGTGCGAGCGGTCGTCGGGGCCGAAGTCGAGCTGGTCAACCCGTGGATCAACAAGGGCGTCGGTCTTTTGGGGCTCTTCATCGTGACGTTTCTCAACTGTGTGTCCACGAGGTTGGGGACCCGCCTCGGGGACATCTTCATGTTATTCAAGTTCGTTGCGCTGCTCGGGGTCACGGTGACCGGGATTGTGGTCGCCGCCACAGGACTTTCTTCACAGGGGAAAGCGAGCCAGGATTGGAAAAATATCAGCTGGTTCGAGGGTACGAGCACCGATATCTCCGGCTGGGCTGTGGCTCTGTACGCGGGGTTGTGGGCATTTGACGGCTGGGATAACGTATGTTACTCCGTTCTCTTTGCGGAACAGTGTCTTCTAAATTGAGTCTTCTAACATGGACAGACCAACTATGTTACTGGCGAATTCAAAAATGCGAATCGCGATTTGCCTCGGGTTATTCACACCGCAATGCCGCTCGTCATCATCTGTTATCTACTAGCTAACGTCTCGTATTTCTTTGTCCTTCCTCTGTCGACTATCGACAAGAGCAACACCGTGGCTGTTCAGTTCGGCGCAAAAGTCTTTGGTCCCGTTGGCGCTCTCATCCTGGCATTAGTGGTCTCAGCCAGCTGCTTTGGCGCATTAAATGCTACGATATTTACCAGCGGAAGACTGGTCTATGTTGCTGGAAAGGAGGGCTATTTGCCCTCGATGTTTGGGAAGATTGGATTCGGAAAATCCGACAACATGACTGGCAGCCGGTTGCAACATCGCTCTTGGTTCCGGAAGACGCTTTCGCGCTTGTTTGGAGACGATATCGGGATCGGATACACGCCCATCAATGCTATGCTGTTTAACGCTGTGCTTAGCGCGGCTTATGTTGCTGTTGGGGAGTTTGGAACCCTGGTCACGTTCTACGGAGTTGCGGGCTACACATTCTACTTTCTCACTGTTCTGGGGCTGATCGTGCTGAGGATCCGCGAGCCGCATTTGGAACGGCCGTACCGGACGTGGATCACGACGCCGATCATTTTCTGTTGCGTCAGCCTGTTTCTGCTCAGCCGCGCGGTGATCGCGGAGCCTCTGCAAACGCTGATCGCCGTTGGCTTTGCGGCGGCTGGCATTCCGGTCTATTTCTGGCGTATCTATCAGCGAGACGGCAGGACCGATCTTTCCCAGTGGAAATTCTGGAGACGACAGTGAAGCAGGGAGCAGTCTTGCTTGCAAAAAGAACTCTTCTTCATGTGCTTTTGATTCGGGCGTGACGTACATAAGTGATACCCTATGCATATCCGGAGCTGGACCAGGTGACTGGACTGAATTTGATGCATTGGATGACCGACGTGGACCGGCGCATTCAGAGGATGTCGATCGATGTCAACAGGATTAGCAGAAATATGTGTTATATAGATACAACAATAATGATAATCAGCGATGTTTTTTCCATGACGCAGTCTTCGATGTAGAATAGAATACTCAGGAGTGTGAATTCCTTGAGAAAATTTCCTCTCATTAGTCATTACAATTGTTTCATGGCAGATAAATAAATGCTAAAAGGATTTGTATGATTGAATCAAGTTTTGTAGAGCTTTCCATCAATGACATGTGTGTCAAGTAGATCACATGCACGGACCACCTTGTTCCGTCGCGGGGTTAGCGCGAACGCGTCCATCGAATCCATTAATTAATTTCGCGTCTGACAGCAGCTTGCTTGCTAGACCAACACAACCTGTTTTTTTCCCCTTGTTTTCAAGCTCAATTGATCCATCCAGACAGAATGGAGCAGGCCGAGTCCTCTGCTGCCGCTGCGCGCAATGGCCTGCAAGCCAACACCGCAGGAGCTCCTTCTGACTACGAGCTGCCCTGGTAGGTGTGTTGTATCTTCGTCTACACAGCTATCGGCTGATGAATCTGCCTCTAGGGTTGAAAAGTATCGCCCGGTCTTTCTGGACGATATTGTCGGAAACACAGAGACGGTGGAACGGCTGAAAATCATCGCCAAGGATGGCAACATGCCTCACCTGATCATCTCCGGCATGCCTGGTATCGGCAAGACGACGTCCATCCTGTGTCTGGCAAGACAATTACTGGGCGATGCGTACAAGGAAGCTGTTTTGGAGCTGAATGCGAGTGACGAACGAGGTGTGTTTCACTTTGTCTAGGTGTGTTGCGATAGTTTGATTAATCCGGGCTAGGCATCGACGTGGTTCGCAGTCGAATAAAGGGTTTTGCGCAGAAAAAGGTCACGTTGCCTCCGGGTCGCCACAAGATTATCATCCTTGATGAAGCGGATAGGTGAGAAGAATTCATTGGTAACTCCCGTTGGACGTTTCTGATGGCATCCAGCATGACCCCCGGAGCTCAGCAAGCCCTGCGTCGTACGATGGAAATCTACTCTTCTACCACCCGATTCGCATTCGCGTGCAACCAGTCGAATAAGATTATCGAACCGCTGCAGTCGCGATGTGCTATCCTCCGGTACGCTCGATTGACCGACGCGCAGATCGTCAAGCGGATCACGCAGATCTGCGAGGCGGAAAAAGTGCAGTACTCGGAGGATGGCATCGCCGCGCTGGTCTTCAGCGCAGAAGGCGATATGCGACAGGCCATCAACAATCTTCAGAGTACGTGGGCCGGGTTTGGGTTTGTCAGTGGAGATAATGTCTTCCGGGTGGTGGACAGCCCGCATCCGATCAAGGTGCAGGCCATGATCAAGGCCTGTTGGGAGGGCAAGGTCGATGCCGCGCTGGATATACTAAATGAGCTCTGGTATGTCTGCAGATTTCACTATTTCTAGTCTGGGGTAGATGCTGACTCTTGCAGGAACCTGGGCTACTCATCGCACGATATCATCAGCACCATGTTCCGGGTCACCAAGACCATCCCGACCTTGTCGGAGCACTCCAAGCTCGAGTTCATCAAGGAGATCGGCTTCACCCATATGCGCATCTTGGACGGGGTGCAGAGCCTGCTACAGCTGAGCGGGTGTGTCGCGAAGCTATGCAAGATCAACATGAAGCCGGAGCTCTTTGAGCCTCCGAAGTCATGATCAGACTTCAAGAAAAGGTGCATTGTATTGGTGTTGTGGCGTTTGCATTGGGTTACAATTTATAGTCATAAGGAATGGTTTGAAAATGCGATTTCTCGGGAGTTATGTACTGTATGTACGGGAAAATCCTTGTGGTCCTGAACTGTCGAATTCAAGTGATTCTCCATAGAAAACCCATATCTATCTTGTTTCTACAGGGGCTGAGCGGTATGAGGATGCTTGCTGCACCGCTGCCTAGGAGGATCAATCATGAACATCGCCAATGAATTAATCAATTAGTTAATCGTATTTATTCATGCCGCGTATTGGTGAGATTCGCAATCATATTATTATCATATTAGATGGTTAGATTCGATAATTACAGCACTTCCTGGGTGCTATGCTACGTGCACTGTTTAAGCTCAATGATTGACTGCCTTGGCCTCCCGCGTCGATCACGGGTGGAACGTCGCTAAGGTTGGATCGCTGATACTGCAAATCTGGAACTGCCACTACATGAATGAATTGATGGGAGAGGTGCATTGTCTTGTCGATGGAGGGTCTCTCGTCTCGCTGGAATGTCTCCATCTCCTCGATTTGTATTTCTCTAGCTCTTTTTTCTCGCTCTCCTAGTGGTTGGTTACATTGAATCGATATCAATACATATTAAATTCCTAGGATAGAGCTGGTCCCAAGTCATCATGCTTTCCACACCATCATCATCACTATCATTATTATTCCAGAACAACAATAACAAACCATGGCTCACCCTCCTCCCAGTCATCATCGCACTGTCAATGTCAGCCGTGCCAACAACAGCAATCGACACAACCTGGCACCCTCCCTCCATAACCAGCGCGATCAACAACTTGGACGATGTCCTCGACAACAGCACCAGCTCCGGCGTGTTCGATGGCTTTATCTTTGATTCCTCCGATACTCCCCCTGATCTGTATGGGCGGTATAATTATTGCAATATGCCGCATGTGAGGAGGAGGGAGTACCAACGAGTGAACCCGGGCGAGTTTGAGCTTGTTTATGTTGAGGTTGTAAGTGAGATCTATCTTCCTCTTCCTCGGCTCTTATTTTATTTTATTCTATTTTATTCTATTTTATTCTATTCTATTTTATTTTATTTTATTTTATTTTATTTTATTTTATTTTATTTTATTTTATTTTATTTTATTTTATTTTATTTTA